>NW_010547811.1:0-8281 GCF_000687285.1 Phaethon lepturus | reverse complement strand
GCTGGGGCTGGCTTTTGCAATGCTCGGTGGCTGTTGTCGTTTCTTGTATGTGCTTTTAATTAGTTTACAGAATGACCCAGCTGTGAAAAAGACTGTAGCTTACGTATCAGCAGATATTGTGGGGGAAAAATGCTTCCTACCACATTAATAATTTAGTGCCACACTCGGAGGACTGCTTATTCACAAAGTGGCAACACCGTGAATGACGTTAATTGGTTTTGGTCAAATAAAACACAGTTGGCTTCCTTGGGAAACACTAGCCAAATCATTGAGCAGAATGTGCAGCTCGCTCTTGCGATTTCTTCCCACCACCCTCAGCTGATCTCAGTGGGGCACGTTCAAGGATCTCGATGGGGCGCGTTCAGGGCGTTAACAAAGTCATTTCCCTCCACATCTTCTAGCATCACAAGCTCACAGGATATACCAGAAGTTAAATCTTCTGCTGTGATTCTTTTTTTGATGTTGAAAGGTAATGGGAATGGGCAGCTTTTGTTTTCTGAACTTAACTTTTAGCGCTGACTCATTCCCTCCAAAAAGAGACTTGTATTTTCGTGACTTTGCTGTTTCAGTAACACCTTCCAGCTTTAACATCAGAAAATTTAGCCAAGAAGCATCAAATATCCCAAATATTCTTTTTCTCTGCAGAATTGCCAAAGTTTGCAACTTACTCTTTTAATCACCTTCCTTAGGGATCCAGCTACTGGAATCCGTTGTTTCCATTAGCATCCTGCCTTTCCTTCTCAAAAGATTCACTCTTCTGGCCTGGCCTTTATTTCTGTGAGAAAAAGAACGAAAATGGGAATCCTTTAAGTTCCAGAAGGTAAACAAGCCTCCAGTTTATTTTTAAAGTTTAATAATATTTTTCAAAAGTTTAATAATATTTATGAAATTTTCTCTTTTTGTCATTGTTGTTGTGGGGCTTCACACTGTCTTTTAAGCAGAGCTGACTTAACATCATTTCAGTTCCTAAAACCACTGTCACAGGCATCGTGACTTTTTATCTGTAGAACTGGAGCAGTTGGATTTTCTCATGGAATTGGGCCACAAGCTTAAGTACTCACCCACAGCTGACCCGTTGATTTTTCTGGTACATTAAAGTAGGAAAGGTCTCCAGCAGAAACCATGTTGGTAATTTGCATTACAAGCCAGTGCTTATCAGAAAATAAATCAGTTGCAAAAGTCCTATAATTCTTACTTTAATACTGTTACCCACATCTTCCTGAGTGCCTATACCCATTTTTAATTGTGATGCACGGTGAAATTTATTTTCAGTGTTCATTTGTCCTGCGAAAAACATTCTGATGCTGATGTAATCTGTAGCACTGATATTTTTAGCTGCTACATAGTAATGGCACCTTTCTTATTAAAAAAACCCTCCAAAACAAAACATGATATTTCTGATTATAGCTAAGAATTTGAAGTATTTGCATATTACTATAACACAAATAACCACCCCAAGTATAATGGAAAAAACATTGGCTATTTACTTTAGCAACTTGTAATTAATTTCTCTTCTGAAATCAGTTTTATTTGTCAGAGGGGTTTTTTTGTTTGTTTGATTTACTTTGTGTGTATACTGTTGTAAACAAAAGTATTGCCTGGCCTTTGGTGTTCCTGCAGTGTTCTGAAAGTATTTATGCTCATGTTAAAATTAATAGAAACTAAAGCTTGTTGCTCCTTTGTTGCTTTTGCTGTGAGCCCAGCCTTGGCATGGGGAGGGGGACAGGCAGAGCAGTGGCCATCGGGAAGCATCTGCAAACCCTCGTAACTGGAGCCCTGGAGATACAGCTGGGTCTCTTCTTTCCATCTGGGGGGGGAAAACTAACTCACTTAAGTCCCAAGTGAGCAAATATGCCCTTAAATGCAAGGACATGAGCAGTTCCTCTCGAGTTCAGAAAGAGTCTTCATGCGCCACGCAGGAGCATGGATGGGGAGAGCCTTCCAGCTCACCCTCTTTGCCTTCCTTCGTTCTGCCCAGGTTCCTTAACCTTTTAGTGGCTCTAACAGTTGCTCAGGCTGCTTCCATGGGATGTGAACCCCTGCCCATCCCTGGTGGGGCTCAGCCATGTCATCTCAGGGGTCAGAAGCATGGCTTGAGGGACTCCTGGCTGGCTGCAGCAGGGACTCAGCAGCAGCAGCAATACTCAATGCCAGCAGCACCACCCCAACGCTATTCACAGCACAAAGAGGGAATTTCCTTAATGTATTTCAGAGCAAATCCATCCGTGGGTCTTCACTTGGGTTACGCCAGCGGGGACACCTACCCTTGAGAGGCTTAGCAGGGTGTCTAAATGAGAAAGTACTTCTCCGCTCTCGTATTCCAGCTGTGCTGGCCTTCTGATTGCTAAGAATTTAGATGGTGGGAGTGTTGCTTTGTTTTTATTGGTAATAATCAATAATTACAGAAAACTGTTCCATGATGGAAAAATCTATTTGCTCAGACCAGATCTCTGAACACTAACTTCTCTAGCTGTCAAACTAAAACTTTCCATCGCAACTCAAAGCCTTTTACACATTCAGTAAAGGCAAGTGTCCTTATTAAGGTGCTGCTTTATCAGGGCCCTAGAGAATTCTGACAGAAAGAGCCAAGAGGTAAAATCATAACCCACGGCAGACATCTTTTCTAGTAAGGAATTTTTATACCTTCCCAATCATATTGATCTGGCTGCACCCAGGTTCTCCAGGAGGACAGCCTGTCTTCTGAGCCAACAACATATATACAACAGAGGATAACACCGTCGAGGGCTAGAGTGCCTATTCCTTTTACTCGCCACTGCTTTTATTTGGCTGCAGTACTTCAGCCCATCGCTCTGCCAGCTCAGCGGCTGTACACAGTTCATTTTCTTTAGCAGGAGAGAAGAGAGGCAATGAGGAATTTGCTTAACACCAGCATCATGAGACGGTTTTAGTTACTCACGTCTCTTGGCCCTCACAGCAAATTTTAGGGAGGAAAGCAGTCCTTTAAAAACATGTACAGCATCTTGACATTTCAGGGCTGGAGTTGAGCTTGGCAGAGGAAACCTGGACAGGAGCCAGGCTGCTTCAGCAGATCCTACCTGAAAGTGATCCTGCTTAGCCCTGCTTTAATAGAGCGTTTTGCTGAAGTGGAAGCTCTTATGGCAATTTTCCCAGTGAAACTGAGGTAGAATAAAGAGATAAGTGATATATCGCCTACTGGCTTGACAAAGCAGAACAAATAGTTTTTCTTCTGGATAATAATGAGATATTAAGAGCTTTGCTTCATATCGTGTGTAAACACAGGCTTTGATTTCTTAATTCAAAACTTATTTATTATTAAAATCAGGTCAATTCCCTTTGTTGAGGGAGAAGGGACTTTTTTCTCTTTCCCCTTTTCTGCTTGTAGTGGATTTTCACATATAAAAAAGCCTTTCCAGGGACACCATCGCAGAAATGCTCACCAGGCACATTCCCCCATCAATCACCATCTAAAGCAGACGATGCTCCTTCGCGAATCCTGCCAAGGTCCCATGGCTTTGGTGGGGAGAAAGGTCCCACCCCTTGCTAGGGGTGTTTTCCTGCCCTCCAGAACTGGAGGACAGGGGGACAGAGGGAGCCTCTGGGCATCACCTGGCAGATGTGCCCGCGCAGGCGAACCAGCATCCCACCTCCCATCCCTGTCTCCCGTGGCCCCAGCCCATGTGCCCCTGTGCTGGGCAATGGGGGTCGGCAGAGACCATTGCCCGGCTCAGGGGAAGAAGCAGGAGATGCTGGGACGTGGCCACCTCACCAACGCCCTGGAGGGCAGCAGAGGCAGAGTCCTGCTCAGGAGGTGTCCTCCTGGCAAAACAGGCAGTGTGCTCCCCAGCTCCTCCGACCCTGCAGCAGCCCAACGTGACTCAAAAAAAAAAAAAAAGAGAGGAGCCAATTATAAACGTTTGATTTAAAGATCTTCTACCTTAAGTTAAAATGGTCACTGCAAGTTATAAATCCATTTCAAAGTCAGCACCCTCTTTAAAGCTTTGCCTTTCCTAATCAGTGTTTAATTATTAACAGAAGAGTAATTTTTGGGTAACGAGTCCCATTTGCTGACTGCCTGCATGTATTTGGCCTGGCAACACCGATCTCCAGAGAGCTTCTCCATAGCCTCTGCACACCCAACTGACCGTCCTCCCAAAGCAAGAGCAGATGCAGCTTCTTCTGAATGCACTGAACTAGCTGAAGCTGAGCTCCTCTGATGCACCTTTGGTGCTAGCACATCGAGTCCAGCAAGTTCATTTTCTGAAAGGCAGCAGCTGGCCCTGCTGAGCTGTTTCTGGAGCGCAGCTCTCCTGTGACTCATCCCTCCTGCAGTGCATCACCCTGCACTTCTCTTTTGGCAAGTCATTTCTGTTGCTCTGACCGTTGCCCCGCTCTCGGGTTTGCTAAGCCCATAGTAACCAAAGAGAGACTCTTTCAGAGGCAAGCAGATAATCAGTGTCAGGGGCTGAACAAGAAACCTTTCATGGCATAGTAAAAGCCAACCTCAATTTTAAGTCATCTGTTCCCAGAATTTGCCATTGTTGCTGGGGTACTGATGGGGCTGCCGGGGTATTGATGGGGCACATTTATGGGGAAGCCGCCTTGGGGAACACTGCTGTAATGCAGCTGAAAAGGTGCTGGGTCGGTATTTGAGTGCAAGGGATCTCAAAACCCTGGGCAGGGTTGCTTTATCACTTTAAAAGAAAGAGGTCGTGGGAGGGAGGAGGAAAACTGTTGGCTATTAATAGAGAATATGAGTAGGATCTTTATTTTGAATGGCTTCTTTAATTAGTGACATGCAATGCAGATGCAAGGCTGCACTCTACCTGCTGACTTCCCAAGTGCAGATCAGAGAGAGGCAGGCGGATAAGAAACCATTGCCATGCGGGGGAGTTTTAAATAGGCTGAGCTAAAATGCCCGAATTAAAAAATAACCAGGAGATCAATGAACCTTGACCTTCAGAGAGACGGTCTCTGAATGTAGGCTAGTGGAGTCAGTGCCAGCCCAGACTCAGGAAATTTAAATTACCTTCCCAGTCTTACCTGCCTGCCGTGAGGTTTCCCCGTTACTCTTATTTCTCTCAGACTTTGTCTTTTATGTCTGTGTGGACAATAAGCTCCTGGAGATAACAGCAATCTCGTCTTACTCAGTTTTACCGCACCATGTACCAACATGTCTCGCTTTCTCAGGAACCCTGCTCTTGTATGGTGCTGCGAGAAATAATGCTGCTCTGCACAGTGGTTTTCCAATAGCACAATTTATTTGTACTTGCATTTTCAGTATCTCAAAGAAATAAACAGCAACAACATCCAGAAGCAGCTATTTAGGGGATTTAAACCTAGCAGAAGGCTTGTTTGCTTAGCTCTGTGAGTCATGACATGACACCTGGACCCATGAACCCAACTAGACTTCAGTAGTACATTAAATTAGTGGGACTATTTTGAAAAACACAACTCAGATGCTTGTGGTTACTATTTGCCTATTGGCACCTTGCTTTAAATAATGACATGTGGGGTGGCACATCCTCCTTCTAATGAAGGAAGAAAGGAGTACTCCACAGGTATGCATGTTATGGCACTGATAAGCAGCAACCAGCCCTGCAGGAAAGTTTTAGCATGCAGGTATCAAAAGCAGAGGCGAGGGCAGACAGCTGCCAGGCCGAGGCAGAGCTCCTCCTTTCCTGGTAAAGTAGTTCTATGGGAACGCTGACTCACCTGCTGCCTGTGTAATAGAGGTGGAGAAAAAGCAATTATGTACAATTTCACTGCATTTCTTTTCCTTCCGCACCACCGTTTCACTCGTGGAGTGGGTCTGGCTGAAGAGTCAAGAGTTGTCTGTGTTGGAAAGCCTTATAAAATTATACCTTGGGCTAGATATGTAAAAGCCTGATAAGCAGGTGTTAATAGCTCCCAGTCAGCTTCAAAGAAAGGGTAATGTTTCACTGCTTGGCAAGCCAACACTTAATGCACATAAACCAGTTGTAAATAGTTTGTGGAATAGTTGCAGAGAACATTCACAGGAAAGCTGTTAGCAGATCTGCTGGTGGTGTTTGCACGGGCTTCCCCTCCTTTTTCTGACTTTGTATTTAAAGTTTTCATCACGTTATCTCCCCTCTTTTCACAACCGGGGGAATCTTGTTCCTTAAGAAGAAGATTTCAGCCCATCTGCAAGTACTTTCTTGTCTGCAGGTGCTGGGCCGTGGCTGGTTGTCCAAACCAGTGTGATTTTTAGCAGCCGGCCCTCTCAGCAGCGACATCTCTCACTTCTCCAAGCGAGAAGACACAGCCTGTCCAGCTGAACAGCATCTTCCCCTTAGCCAAAACCAAATGCCGCTGCATTAAATAGTTTCATGTGCAAAAGGGGACAGACACAGAAGGTAGCTCTGAGAAAAGCTTCACTACTTGGTCTATCGTCCCATCTAATCACTCATGTCAAGCACTTTAACTTCACCATTGGTCTTCTGTCCCTTTACCTGACAGCACAGCTAAACTATAATATCAACCAAAAAGGAAGATCAAGATGCAAGAAAAATCAAGATTGTTTTTTTCCTCCTTAGGTCACAGACTCCGGGTTGTGGTAGTCCTGATGAGCTGAGGACGTGAGAAAGGCAAAAGAAGACAAGTTGCCTAAAACGCCCCTTTCTCCCACTTTATTAGGGGTTCTGGTGAAAGACATGGCCTCTATCTCTCTACAAGCACTGCGAGGCTGCCCCTCATCTCCTCATGTCCCGCTTCCCACCGGAACTCAGATGCTGTTGCTTGCACGCAAAGCTGATGGTTATTTTGCTGCCTCGAAGGAGTTGCCTAAAGGACAAAAGCCACGGGGCTTGGAGGGCTCGTCGGGTGTCTGTCATCATGGGGCTCCATCTGTCCACGGGCCATCTCTGTTACCCCGTGGTTATGGCAAACTGGGAATGGCGGAGGCACAGCCCTCAGCCCACCTGACCCGACAGGGCTCTCCTGATTTTGGCAGGCCAAAGCCAGCTAATCCCAGCTGGAAACTAAACCCCCGGCAGACGGCCAGCCCCGATACACTGCCCAGCACCCCGGCAGCAGGTGGGGGCACGCCGGTAAGGCCTGCCCAGCACAACGCCGGTCAGGCTGGCAGGGCTGCCTGCGCCTCAATACGACGTTGAAAACCCTGGCCTAAGCTCCCCTTGACTTTTTCCCCGCCCCTCGGGATCTCACTTTAATCTCGTTAGATCTGAGTTTCTGTTTTCCCATTTCCCGACCAAAATGCCCGTGGGACCTCAGGGAGCTGAGTTGCACAAGCCTGGCCGGGGCCCTGCTGCTGTCTCTGACACAAGCCGCCAAGCCCTGGAGTAGGGGCAGGCCTGGAAATGGGCGGCACCTGCAGTGCTGTTGACTTGCGCCTGCCCTCAGCGTCGGGAGCGTTCTGCAACGTTCTGCCAGCTGGCAAAACAAACCATCCTCTGTTTTAGAAAAGAGGTAAATGGTGAACCCCACCGCAGGTACCTTATCTCTTGCAGTTACGGACCAGGAGGACGCAGTCAAAACCAGAAGCCTGAGGCAGCGGAAGCTTGCCCCCGTATTTTTACACTTTTTCAACGCGTACCTTTGGGTGCCAGAGATCTGTGACACTCTGCTCCCGTCTTTTGCAGGGCCCTTGCACAGAAATGCCTCGTCGCTCGGCGCCAGCGCCTGCGCGTACATCCGCACTGGAATCTTGTTTCCCAGCTTAAGCTTGATACCCCCGTGGCTTTACTCCCCTCCTATCACAACCCAGCTGCAGGTCCGATGGCAAGCGGCGTGGCTTTCAGCTTAAACTCAGAGTCACGCCAGTGAGCGAATCGGCTCCCCATGAAGCTCCCCAGTGCTTCGTACTTGTAACCTAAATGCTAGATAGCCGAAGAAGGGCGGTTAGTTTAGTGGGGTTATTATCGATCCTGTGAAACGTAGGTTTGGTTTTCTTTTTAAATCGCCTCCGGCATTAAACAAATTAATCCTAGAAGGTCGTGCTGTCTTTGCGCTGCTTTCACTCCGCTCCGCTGCACACAGGTCTCATCACCGTGTTAATCGCTGGGGCGCCGGAGCCCCCCGCGGTAATCGGTGCAAGAGGAAATCGCCCACGGCAGCCGTCGCTGCCGCCCTCTCCCTGGTGAAGGAACATGTGCACAGGAGTCGTTCGTTCTGGCAAAGGTTTCTATTTTGCTTTTGTTTTTCAGCCAGCTTTCCTAAAGAAAAGAGGCTACATCTGTGACCACGTTTGGTCAATGCCCCTTCTCCCCGACCCTCAGCGTCCCGACGGGCTCCGCCGTCAGCTGGCTGCCTCGGGCAGGGC
>NW_010547810.1:8478-8966 GCF_000687285.1 Phaethon lepturus | reverse complement strand
CCGTTCCCTAGGAAGGCTGAAACAAAAGATGCTCTGGCTTCGTCAGAAGGAGATCCGGGCGAGGCTCCGCTTTCCCCCACGCGCCGTGCGGGTGATGCCGGGGGGCTGCTCCCCTCCTGGGGTGGGTCAAGGTGAGGGTCGCTCCCAAGGTGGGCAGCAGCCGTCCGGCCCTCCGGGCTATTTGGACAAAAAATATTCCTTGCCAAGGTTTAACTGGCAGGCAGCGAGGTCCTGTGTTTGCAGAGTTAATAAAGCTGATTAAAATAGTCTACAATATTGATTTTTTTTTTTTTTTTAAACAGCTTGAATTTGTACTTACACTTAAGGGTACCTTAATTCACACTCATCTGAATTAAACCGAGCACACCAAGGACTGCAGTGGAATGCACTGGCCATACCAACACATCCTTGCAGACAGGCAGCAAGGACAAATGCTGTAATGCTTATGCTAAAGAGGAGACGGAGTCAGGCAGACTGCAGGCAGCAGA
>NW_010547810.1:0-8465 GCF_000687285.1 Phaethon lepturus | reverse complement strand
GCGGGCGGGACGGCAGCGGCTGCTTACCCAGCGGCTGCACAGCCCAGCTTCTGTCTCCGTGCCGAGCTGAGTCAAGGCTGCGAAAGATGATTCAATCCAAAATATTAAGCGCAAAGCCCGTACGCACGTTCTGATAACCATTACCCGAGATGTAACTAATACGATGCCATTTGACAGATAAAGATCCCTGCCAGTTAAGGCTATTCACAGCGTTCAAGTAAATGCTAGCATCTTGTTGACTAAATCTGAAGAGTTTATGATAGGATCATCTCCGGCGTTGGGATCAGTTAAGTTACCGCTGCCATACGAGGAGGAAGCGAAACATTTGCATAAGCTAAAAATGTTGTACTTTAACGTGCAAGGATATGGAACTGCAGCACGCCCACACCGTCACCTTCCTTACCAAGGAAAGATCCTCTCTCTGCTGTACCATTTCTACTTGTGCTCTAAGTCACCACGCCTGAGTCGCGGGAGAACACAACAGCCTTTCTTTGCAAAAATACATTTTCCCAACACACGCAGTCACAGGATGTGCTCGACTCCGCAGGCTCCCCAAATATTTTTAATGATGCTAAAAAAGAATAATGAAGTCAGGAGTTACAATTAAGATGCCCTCAATCATAATTCTTTCTTCCAGTCAGACCCTGACCTCTAATTCCTATTCTCCCGAGCTCAGCTGACAGCAGGCAGCAAAACCCAGCGCAGGACGCGGACGCTGTCAGCAGCTCGAACTGAAAACACGCCACCAGAAGTTCATCAGACGAATTTTAAAATTTGACGTGGCACAGCTTTAACGTGCTGCCTCCCGCGTGCCGGTGAAAGCCCTTTTCCAGCCCAGCGCGGGAGCTGACAGGCAGCCTGTCAGCGCGGGCAGCGTGCCTCACGCCGACAAGCGGCCTCGGCTCCCCGGCTTTTTCCACGCACGGCGTTTCCGGCACTCCCTCGCTGAACGCTGCCGAGGCCGACCACGCAGCACGGCGTTGCTTACGGCCTGCGCAGAAATGCTGCAGGGCGGTTTGCTGGAGGATGCTGTCCTGAAACTCCCCCATATATTTGCGCCTCTCTCCCCGGCCCTGGTAGAGGATGCTCTTCAAGTGAATATTTAAAGACCTTGAAAGCAAATGATTGATTCTCGGGTCAGGTCTGTAGTCGCGCACGTTATTCCAGCGACGGACGGAGAGAGCATCCCTTTTCTGTTCCAAAGGCCTATGCCGTCATCCACACGATGCAAAAGCAGCAGTCCAGAGAGGCTCCTTTTTCTGGTCTTATTCGTCCACCAGTGGGGCTCCGACGCCGCTTCCCCGATCCCGCTCTCCCAGACGAAAGCAGCACCTTGGGCGAGCCCCCACCCAGGGTCTCGCCTGCCGGCGTGAAAGCCGAAGCCGTCAGTGGCAATTCCTTCTGATTCAGCTGTCCTTGCCGGCAGCGCTCCCGAGCCGCGGCTGCTCCAGGGCCTGCGCTGCTGACTCTTTTCCGAGCCTGCTGAAGTACCCGAGGATTTTAAGATATTACAGCCTCTCTCCATATCTGTTTTTGTTTCCCCAGATAAAAGATTTTCCGCTAATTTTGGGTCTCCTCCCTCCCCCATCTCCTCATTCTCACAGTTTCTAGCCTCATCTGAAGACCACGTTATACAAAAGAAAAGGACTAAAATTAGCTTGCAAGGTCGCTCTAGTTTTTTCTATGTTTATCACTGCTGTATTTAATTGCCTGCATCACAAGGATCAAAGACAGACGAAGTGGGAAATTTAGTAGGTAGCAAACAAGCGCCAATATAATTTGACAAGTGACTTTCTGCTCGCTGCTTTATGCTCATTAACCCAATTCCTTTGAACTGAAGCAGGAGATGCAGTAACACATCACTGGCGACCGACCTCCCAGGGACGCCAAAACGGATGAGAGTCCCAGGTGAGTTGAGACGAGCCGATGAGGTCGGAATTTCCCAGCCTACACGTGGGCGGGTGAAGCAAACCTTCCGGAGCGCTGACCCCACGTCAGTCTGCTGGAGAGGCTGCCGACACGGGGAACCTTGCACAAACGCTGCGTTCCAGGAACTTTCCTTCGTCTTTTTTAGAAAAGAACTTCTGAATTTAATTAACAGATTTATTGATATTCTGTATCATTACTTACAATATAGGGTAAGATCAACAACATAACCGTTTAGAAGTTATTTTCTGGATAATTTAAGAAATGGCCCTACTGCTTCCCATCTCAGAATCTGCAAGCCACAGCCAGGCACGATGCACCGCAGTTGGGAATAAAATTCCTCCCTATAGCCTTGTCCTGGTGCACACCCGGTATGAATCGGGTAAGCCAGGTGAACAGGATAAAACTGTCCTGCATCTTATGAAAAGAAATGGAGTCAGACATTGGTCTTCAAGTCCAAGACAGGGAAGCATCACTTGGTGTGACATCCCGCTGGGTCGCAGGTTGAAAGCTGGTTGCGGCTCACTCGCTATGATAAATGGCCACTGTCTCAGGGGTGCCAGTGAGATGAGGGCACGAAGGGAGAATGCGGCTGGATAAAGCCTTTTGCCTTTCAACTACTCTGCGGAAAAACCCTCTTTATTTCCCCTTTTGAAATTCATGACTCGGAAAAATCAGCAGACGCTGCTCTGCATAATCAGATGTACATACCTGCGGCCTGAAAACAACCCAATCTCTTCCCAGTCATTGCTACCATCAACAGTGACAACACCCGCTGACACCGGCCGGCAAAAGGTGTTTCAGCTGACGCAGCCAAAGCAATCAAACTCATTAGCAGCGAGGATGCCTCAGAAGCTAGAGAAAGGGCAGCTACACATCAGGGATTTAATTTGCTTCTTTCCTCACCTTCATTTCATCACCTACCACCTCTTCCTTGGCTTGTTACCTTTGTTTAAAAATTTATACAGCCTCTGCTTAAACATTCTGGTGTGCTTTTGCTTATGGGAATCTGTGAATACGTGACTTGGGACTTTATGTATATTTAGGGATATTCCAGCTGGGCAAGTACCTTGAAAAAGCAGTTCTGAGTCTGTTGGAAACGAAACAAGGAGGATGACAGAACTTCAGATGAAACAACGCAACAAAGCCCATTAGCCTTCTTTCAACAGCGCCTGGGTAAAGCACGGCACGCCTCAAATGAGACGGGGCGAATGCGTCATCCCAGGCAACGCTATGGCTGAAGATCCTTCACTTACTGGCTACACAATGAAACCCACCTGTATTCCGAACCTGTCTAGACACAAAGGAACTCCATTTTAATTAAACTTATTTAGCTAACCTGGTGCAAACCCTGTGGAGGCATTCGGTTTGGTAAGGCTTAGACTAAATACAAACCTTCCCAGGAATAGCTGTCAGCAAGGGGTGGGAAGATGCATAAAGAGACTGACGTGGTGCTGAAAAAAAATACTTTTTATATAGACACAGCTGTACTGGCACAGCTTTTTTTGGCACGAGAGAGTGAAATGTGATGTTCAAGACAGCTGTTCGCATAAAGGCACAAAGCCTTTGGAGAGCTGGATGCTGTCCCCTCCACAGCACGTCCCCTCCACTCCACAAAGCTTCAGCCCCCATCTCCCCTGACATTTATACCTGCTATGTCATTTGAAATCCCCGCCTGGATGCCCATGTCCCCAAGTCTGGTCAGATCACTGAAATGGGAAATGGAGAGCATTCTGTTGTGAGCGACAGTCTATTCAGAGGAGAGAGAAAATTATGCGGCAGCCCAAGACCTAATAGGCAGGAATTCAGTTTGACCCATGGCAATTCACCACGAGGTTGCCCCGGGAAGGGCGAAGGTACGAGGGACCGCAGAGCACACCGCAGCTGCGATGAGGCTGGTGAAGGATCACACTGGAAGTAGGACTTGGTAGCAGAGACTCACATTGAGGACTGCTTGGGAGGGGAGCTGACCCTTTACAAGTGCAGAGGAGAGTCAAGAACTTACCCCTGAAAGTTTATGGTTAAAAAGAAGTTAATGGTAAAAAAAACAAAAGGCTGTTGTATATTTAACCTTTTCCTTTGGAATTTCCCCCCTGCTGACATCTGTATTTGGGCGGCTTGGGAGTGAAAGAAGGAACACAATTTTGTCTTTTGAAAAAGAAAGTGCATCTCAGCCTGGTTACCTTTGCTGGTACAGTTGCACTTGCCTGTCCGTCTATGCGTCCCCACTCCACCCCCCAGTCTGACAGAGAGAAAGACGACTAATAAATAAAAGAAGTGAAAAATTAGCTGCCAGAGATATCCAAATAAATATCCAAATAAAGGCAAGTCAGACTCAGCCCTTCCACATCCTTTCTGGCTGCTGTCAAGCAAGCACATGTATTTCTCTGCACTGGCCACGCAATGTGCTCTCTCTTGCCGGGGAGTTTGCCGTGGGAGGACGAGCAGAGAGAGGAGGAATCAGCTATTATGTCAACAGTGGTGATATTTAGAAGAGAAGAACCCAATCCTTAGGCAACCTGGTTTTATCTGTTCCACTGCTGCTGGAGTGCCTAGTGGGAGCGATGGACGCCTCTGTTAAAAGGCAGAGCCTCCGCTGCGACGTTAACCTGCAATGTGCCTTTTTCAGGCTTACACCTTAATCTCTTCTGGCCTTACTATTCATAAACCATCTCTGACCCGGGACTGAAAATGTTTTTGTTCTTGGTTAATATGCTTTAAAGTTAGAAGTAAATTAATTTCCAAGCATCCAACGCTCCCTGCACAAGCAGACCCCGGCCCTGAGCACCCCAGCTCAGGTGCTCAACGACCTGGCGCTGGGTGTCTGCTGGGGTTTGGCGTGTCCCCGTTTGGGGGGCTGTCCCGGAGCAGCTCGCCAGCAGCAGCAATGGAGCAAAACACGGGCTAACACAGATTAAAGTGCACAAACTTTGCAAGCACAGTAAATGATCTCGGGTTTTGCCACAGGAACTCTTGCACCCGGGCTAGGCTAAATGCAAGTGTTCAGATCCTGGCACCAGCTGTGCAACCTACACAAATGCTTTAGGTTCCTCCTTAGGACAAAGGCTTTAAGCTGATTTACACATATGGGAAGAAAAACAGCAGGTGAACTCTGCAATGGACAGAGGATCACTGAATTTCTAACAAATTTCCTTCCAATCTGCAGTCAAGTTTGCATTGTGCTAAATTTGGTTGAATTCTTTAACCAAAGCCAAAGGAAGTTGGCTTAAGGGAACAATCTCCCGCAAATAGAGCTTCCCTTAGAAGCTAAGTTGACAGGCAGACAGCTTTTATCTCTTCTACTAAATCTTTAAAAAAAAAAAACAAACCACCAAACCCAAAATCTAGGTCAGTGTTGGCCATCCTGCCATTTCACTCTATATTTAGCTGTAACTGCTAGCATACAACAAAGCGAATACACTGCTATTAGCTATAGAAGATGTGTGATCATAACTGACATGTGACTTGCATGAACTGTCTGCCCTACAAGACGAATCCACAGTCCCGGGGAGTTTATGAACACTGAGCCATCAGCACTAACCTCCTCTGTGTCCAAAGAGCATCTGCTAATTTTTCTATTTTTCTCTACACAAATATAAAAAAACCCCATGACTCTAATCCCGTGGGCAAGATAAACACTCGAGATGCGAGTTCAGCAGTGAAACTCCCTGACTTACAGGTGCACCCATTAACTGTTGGGAACACAAGCACCCGCCTTTACAACCACCTGGCTCTGAAGATGAAATATTGGAGGCTCACAAGAATACCTGGTGGTTTAACATCTGGAAAGCCACACATCTGCGACCACTTTACAAGTGGCTCCATCCCCGCTAGCACACGTTAGCGTGGTATGTTCCTGCACGTCTGCAGAGGGGTGAAGAACGGCGAGGTCATTACCAGAGGGAGATTTGCCTGGTGTTTGTGACATGCTCACGGCCAGGTGGAAGGATGAGAAGCAGCTAAAAGAGGCGGTAACAGAGTTTTGGGTGTAACCTCAAAGCCATTAATCATACCAGGTACCTCAAATGTCATAAATCCAAAAGCACCTCCATTTTATTTAAAGTAAATACATGGCAACAGCCTAGACAGGAATAACAGTGATGACCCTGCCTTGTTCAGCTCATTACCTGCATCAAGGCTTCCCACATCTCGCACCCCGCCAACACGGCTCGTAGGCAGCGATGGACGGCAGCAGCTCCCGGCTCCGTCTCAGGCTGCGCACAGCCACAGAAAACATACACCTCTCCTTTTCCTCTTGCGTGGCCCACGGCTCCCTAAACTAGCATTTAAACAAGTCCTGCCGCTCCCCGTACACTGGGGCTCCCGATGCTTCGCGCCCTTCCATCTCCAGCTGACCCGCCTCGCTTCCCCCGCGAGGCCGGTCCCAGCGCACAGCCACTGCGGGCAGTCCGGAGAGGCAGATTTTCCTGCCGAGCTGCCACCACCAGCAGCACCTCCCCGACAGCTCGGTATGCACGCATGGAAAAGCATGTTGAAGCCCCCAGCACCAAGAGGAGCCATCAGCCCTGGTCATTCACCATGCGGTTACTCAGCTACACAACCTCCAGCTGCAGCAGGTACCCTCACGCTGGTGGGAGATCCTTACAGGTTCTTCACCCTCAAGCACGACGTGACATATCCCCAACATCTACTATTTGCAAGTGCGTACGTGAGTACAGCGTGGAGTTAAGTTGGGCACTTAAGTCCTACTTGAGTCACATTGAGGTATCAGGACTGGATTAGTCTAAGCTTGCTTTAAAGCATATTCCCTCCAAGTTGTTCCTCTGCCCTGTTCCTTTGTCTTGTCATTCGTGGTTTCCCCTGGCCAATTTGCAAGATGCAGTACCAGTGGAACTGTAGGAGAGACACAAGAGGACTATTAACATTCAAAAGTCTTCATGTAAAACCTTATTATAAAGCAAATTAATTCTAGTCCGAGCCAAACTCAACCCAGACCAGCAGCTGGGCAAACACATACGCCTCCAAACTGCAAGCGTACAACTAAAGCAAATGTAAGTAAGCAGCTGATGAATGTTTGGGAAACGGCATCCCTATCCCACTTGCCCCAAAGGAGTATTAGCTAGAACTAGCGGACACGTCTTTGGCTCAGATTTGAAGATAGATGGTGGCATTAAGGTCCTACACACAGGCGTCTAGTGCCATTTTAGAGACCCTGGGGTACATCCCCTGCCTGAAGCTGCCACTGCAGAAGGCACGAGTCTCCTTTAGGTCCTGTGTCCCACCTCCCAGCCCTATGCAGATTCCTGACATACCACAAGGCATTTAAAAATGGCACCGAACACCTCTGCTTAGGCAAATTAATTCCACTCCCATCTACTGGTTCAGTCTGCTTCAAAACACCACTTCACGCCGAGTCCAGACGCGCCAGCACGTGCCCACGGCAGGGACGCGCCTTACGGTGACTAACTCTGGAAAACGTAAGATCCTCTCCGGCATCACCCTCAAACTCGCGCTCAGCAAAGCAAAACAGAACGTGTGCTGGCGTGGAGGTGACAAATTTATCATCAAGTGTTTTCCTCGCCCATTTTACGCTCTTCAGAACGTCCTGGGAGGAAGAGTCACTGCTTGGATTTGGATGCGAACACCAAGCTCCCCCAGGGCCTGCGTGTCCATCTCACATGTAGGTAAAAAGTTTGCAGCAGCCCAGGGTCACTGGGTTCAGGCACCAAAGTATCTTTCCTTTCCCTTTTCTGCATTAAAAAAAAATAAAAATAAAAAGGCTCCATTCAGCAGATGCTGTCATGTCCTGCCCGTGGCTGGAGGGCACCCCAAAAGCAGCTTTTATGCTTCCATTAAAACCATCAAGCAAGATGCTCTTTGAGTGGAAGAATGACTGCAGCTTGCTTTCCTAAAAAATAAAAGAAGAAAAAAGTAGCAAATCATGCCTTGCGCTCCCCACACCGCTGCCTTGTCCCTCAGCACCTTCCCTCGCACCCAGCTCTGCGTTCCCACGCTGCGATACTTCTTCTTCGTGGTCGGCTGCCGGCGCAGCAAGGCGGCAGCTCCCCGCCGGGACAGAGGACGGCTGAATTGCCTTTGGCTGCGTAGGGACTTCGGAGTTTGTCTCTAATCGAAACGAGTGATTTTTACAAAACTTAGAGAGAATGATCTTTGCTACCTCTCTCCCTCGCTGTCAAAGCTGAGGATACAGCACCACAGAAAACCACGTTTCCCTGGGAAACCAAGCTAAAAATAGCCAGGCTGGCTGGCTGGGGAGACTGGTCTGGGGTTTTTGAAATTGCAGTTAGGACGAGGTAGCACTGGGGGTTAAATATCCGCATTAAACATGCTGCAGAGCCCAGCGTAAACCATGGCTGCGCCCCAGCAGGCGGTCGCTGGTGGCGGACGCTGACCTTCCTCCCCAGCGCGAGGAGGAGCTCAGCCTTTCCGGCCGGCAGCCCCAGCGCGGCAGGCGGACTCCGGTCGGCAAAGCCAGGCTGGGGGATGCAGCCCAGTTTGAAATGCTCTTCGGCCCGGGCTGGGCCCAGACGAGGCGCGAGCTGGTGCAGCTCAGCGGC
>NW_010547809.1:709-1060 GCF_000687285.1 Phaethon lepturus | reverse complement strand
CTTCCCCCCGCCAGGTGCCATCCGTGGACCCACGTCACCAGTGGCCCCGCGATGCAACGGCCTGAGACGGACCAGCCCCAGCCGGCACCAAGCCGCTGACCCACGCACAGGCACAACCCTCCTGGCCGGACACCCCAGCTTTGTGTGCTGCGCTGCCCTGCTGCCCCGGGGCCGGGACGCTGCGGCTTTGCCCACTGAGCCACAGTTCCTGCCGGGCAACGGTCACCCTGAGGCGGAAACCAACCCCCCCAGGGGCACACGTGTGCATCTGGCATGTGTCTGTGCACATGGGGGCTGCACGTGCACACGTCCGTGGAGGGTGCGTGCCCCCGTCGCCTGCAGGGGGGCGCG
>NW_010547809.1:0-690 GCF_000687285.1 Phaethon lepturus | reverse complement strand
GACCCACGAAGCTCCTGGGACCCCATGGGATCCCCCAGGCCACACTCTCCAGGCTGTGGGTGCTGATACCATGGTCAGTCCTGGTGAGAACCAGTTTTGGTCCCCACGCGGGGCCTTCGCCAGGGGGAACCTGGGCTGCCCTAGTGCTGGGGCAAGGTGGGTGCCCCCAGGGCCGGTGCTGGCACAAGGCCCGTGTGTGACACCAATTCAGAGCCTGGAGCAGCCCCGAGCTGCACCATGGTGCCAACCTGGTGGTCTGCGGCTCAGTGGTCCCAGACCCGGTGCAGTACTGGTGCTGTGCCTGGTGTGGGCTGGTCCAGAGTCAAATCCAGTGCAACCTGGTCCAGAGCTGTGCCGGGGCCCTGCTGGGGCTGAGCTCAGAGCCGTGCCAGGCTGTGCCAGATCCATGCTGGACTTGGGCCAGACCCACATGGACCCAAAGCTCACTGCTGGAGCCAAGCCCACACCCATGCCGAACCGTGCTGGAGCCAAGTCATTCCCATACCAGCGCTGGGCCATGCCAGAGCTGAGCCCACACCCACATCAGGCCGTGCCAGACCGTGCTAGAGCACCGCTGAGCCCACAGCCGTGTGCTGGGCCGTGCCACACCAGTGCCAGAGCTGAGCCAGCTGACAGCCATGCTGGGCTGTGCCGCGGTGCCAGAGCTGAACCCACACCCTGGCCAGGCTG
>NW_010547808.1:0-7386 GCF_000687285.1 Phaethon lepturus | reverse complement strand
TGCTGCCTTCCTCGGGGATAGGAGTTTCCGGAGAAAACACCCTGTTTTTCGGCCGGCGCCGGCGCTCTTGGAGGCGGCAGTGTTGTTTTGGGGTGAATGTTAAAGCCGAGCGTCTCTCCTCGCTGGAGGGGTGCCGAAAGGAAGGTTTGATGTCCCTTCTTCCCAGCAAGTCCGTGTGGGAGGAAAGAGGCGATTAGGTCCCCAGCTGTGCCCGTTGCTACCTGGCCATGCCACGATCTCATGTTGTGTCTCATCAGATGACTGGTCGATTTTCTCTCCCTCGCTGCTACTACCAGTGCCTGAATGGGAAAACGCGGTAGGGCACTCGTCCCACGCAGGCAGTCTCTTACCCTAGCCAGTGCTGTGAAAAAACGGGCAGATTTACAGCCCTTATTTGTGATGCTAGCAGTAAGCCAATATACCATACAATCAATGCACAATCAACTTTCATATCTGGAGGCAGACAGAAGGGCAAAACTCAGCAGTCATCTTCCCAGCCCTACAGTGACAAATGACTATGTGGCAGTTCTACTTATAAAACACTCCTGTTGGATCATGTAAAAGGTCAGGTCATCTGCTTCATGCATGAGAAAGGGCACTGCTCTTACTACAGTAAGGCACTTCTGGGCCAGTATGCCTCCCCTGTTCTGACTACAGCTATATTTACTTACTGAGTAACACAGCCTCTTACTGAACCTCCTTGCTTTGCTGTTGCCCTTTGACAGGCTTGTCTGCTTCCAGTCTATGCCTGGGCACCTTGTTGCTTGTTGCTGGAGCCAAGAAACAAGCTAAACTCTTACTGAGTATTGGAAATGCGTCCGCTTCTCACTTTTACTCTTTGATTTTACCAGCTGACAGGCAGCTGCAGACAGCCCCTGCTGTAAGAAGGATTGGGCTCAGAGACCAACAGCAAACTAAGTCCACAATACCAAATAGCATGCTTTTGCATGCTATAATTAGAGATAATATTTGTAATTATTAGAGATAATCCATACTCAGATAAAGCAAAAATCATCATCTTACAGATTACACTCACTTTCCTGCCTTGTAGTGTCTGCTTGAGATGTTCTCTGGCCTTTTCCAAGTGTTCTATTTAAGCTTGATGCATTCATATAACTACAGTAACTGGGGGGACAGCCTCATCTGAATAAAGGTAAACCAAACAGGCTGCTGAATGCTTGCAGTCAGTGCACAAGCAGTAGCAGAGCTGGGGAGCTGTTGTGAGAGAAGTTGTTACTATTCCCATGTCTTTTTAGGTAGCAATGAAAGAGAAAAGATATTTTAGATCGGATCAGCTGTAGTAAATGCTTGGGTGATTATGTGCTAGTGTAAAAACCAGCCTTAAGAATACCATCCTCCTCCAAGCTGATTCTGTAACGAGTGGACATGCACTGATTATTCTGGCCAGCAGAAGAAATCAAACCAGGACACCACCTTTTCCTCTGTCTGGTTAAAAAAGCTGCGTGCTGCCTGAGAGGGGAACGGTCTTTTCCAAAGAATGCGTTTTCTGTCATAGACAATAAAAACAACCTGCGCCTACTGAGATCCTTCATGGCTGTAATTTTGTAGCAGGTTTGGGTCTATGTTTTAAGTGCTCTGATAAGGGTGATAAATTTGGGTTGCATTTGCCTGAAAAAGTCTGAAAGCAGAAAAGCAAGTGCATCTCCAGCAGAGGCCAGTGGATATTTCAAAATAAAACAACTTCTCAAAATATGTGCCACATGCTGTTTCAGAGACCTGTATAGACTTGCCTCTAGAAGCGCTTTCAGCACTCACTTGCACCAGGCACAGGTATTCACATGTGGTACCACCCCTCAGTGCCTTGTCGTTCATTTCATGGTCCTCTCTACCAGTTTGTTTCTTTTCCTACAGTTCTACTTCGCACTTTCTTTTCTGACACTGAGTTTTGTATTTGTCAGTGCATAAACAGAACCAGGATTGTAAAAATATTCTGCTTGGCAGCCGGGCTTGGCAGCTCCAATCAATTAGGACCATTAGTCATGATGGGATGGAGAAGGCAGCCCAGGCCCAGGGCGTATAAATGTTCTCAGGGCCCAAAAATTCTCTTGGCAGCCCAAGCCCCAAGCAATTCAGTCTGCTTAAATTACTCTGTTTTCCAATGTGCCTGTGCTGGTCTAGTGTGGTTTACTTACATTTTGGGGGTGAGTGGGACCTTGAGAATTGTTCCTGTGATGCTGACAAGGCATTTACTTACCTTGGGTCTTGAGGGTGAGCAGCAGGGATAAGGGAGGTGGTTGACTGGTCTCTGGTTAACACAGTCCCTGTGGATGTGGATGGGCAGCCTGAGGCGTATAATGGGGAGAGGAGCTGCAGAAGTGCCCAGCTTCCTGCACCCACTCTGTGGTTATGGTCAGTCTTGACAAAAGTAATGAAGGTGGCACTGCTAGCTCAACTTCATCTGCAACCCCGCTTAGCTTCTACAATGAAGTATGGTCCAACCCAGCCAAGCTGTGGAGGAAAGCCGCATAGGAAATACATTAAAACAAAGAACCACTGGTGGCGGTCCAGCCAACAGCACACCCTTTCCCTCTCTGACTAATCACTGAACAATTGCTAGCACTGATTTTAGAGGCATGCAGTGTGCCAGTGCAATGTGTGGTCAATTAGTATTAGCTGTTCCTCAGAGTTGTGCTGACATCTATCACACAAGTGAATTACAGTCAAGATAACTTACCTACATGTTTACTTACATGACTTTTACAGATTCAGCCACAAGAAAAAAAGGTGTTTCCAACAACTATCTGTCTGCCCACAGCTGGGGCAGTGTGTACATGCATTGCAACACCATCTTATGTTAGTTCATCTCAGCTGTTGTGCAGAGCACAGGGAAGGACCAGGACCAAAAATAACTACATTAACCACCATAGCTATGGATTCCTTGATTTCACTTGGCAGCAGATGCACCTTGTGAAACATAGGTTCAATTTCTCCCATGTGGGCTGCCTGACCTGATACCAGCTCAAGCACCCAGCTTTCAGAAATAGTTCTGGGTACAGCAGACAATGGTAGTGATTAAGGCAAGGACAGAAGAGCTCAAATTGATCAGCTGGCTTGACACAGGGTATAAGTTTGAATTTAACATGGACTATGGTCAATGAGAAAAAGAAAGCACTCTTTGCCCCAGCTCTGCCTATATTGTATACACATAGTGTGTTATATATACGTAGTAATAGCTGATCCTTTCTATCAGATCTTAAAATGTTAGTTTTGGAAAACCTTTCTGCTGGAAATCGTGCTCTGGTTCCAGCAGCAGTTTTATTTTGCTGAATTGGTGGTTCAGAGGCTGTTCTTGTTAGCATAGTAGTCTCAAGCTATGAGGACAGCCAGACATGACCGTATCTTGATCTTCCCTGCTCCATTTCTCAATCTGGTAATCTCAAGCAACTATTCTCCAGTTCTCAATACTGTTCCTAGAGTTTCCATCCTAACAAGCCCAAGACCAAAATAATAATCATAGGATCCAGGCAACAGATTCAGATCATCTCTCAGATTAACCTAAATGGGGATCCATCCTCTTGGTTTCTAACTGCAGGCTACCTTATAAGCATCTTCTGTTAAAATTCATAACAGACTTATTCACTGCAGTGATGTATTTTCCAAGTTTTGCTTCTTGCCCAAAAAAAGCATGCTCTAAATGAGCATTTTTTTTTCCTCTGGCAGTGTAAGACCTATTTGACCTACTCTTACTTCTTTCCTCCTGTCAAGGAATTTTACTTTGTGTCCCTGTACTATGAGTATTCAAGTTCTTTGTTGGCCCTTGCTTAAGCTTCACCAAACCTGGATTGCTTACTTGCCCAACAAATATATGGGTTTCATTTACCTTTTACAGTAACCAAAACTGAAATTATTGATTACCTGTTTCCTTCAGGACGTGTTGTTAAACTGCTTCACTTCCAAACCAGGGAAACTGCACACAGCAGAAAATCCCCCTGAAAATGTAAAAAGGTCAATGGTGCATTTGATGACACGAGTGCTTATGAAGCCACATAATTCATCATTTGTTACTACAGAACTTGTTCCTAGGGGGATTAACATTTGCCAATAAATATACCATATGCTGGATTCTGTATGGAGATTTTTTAAGCTACCTTACTAAGTCATTAAGGATCTCCCATGACAACTATGACTAAAATGGGCCAAACCCACCAGGGTTCCCTAGACCAGTGAAACATGTGGGTTAAAGGATGAAGTCATGTCTCATTTGTGTACCAATTCTTCAGTGAGACGTTTACAATTGAATAGTTTGCTTGTGACTTGTCTTTTGGGAAGGACTATTACTCCTCTGTGAGGACATGGACTTAACCCTTCCTTCTCTCCAGAAGGAGAGGAAAGGAGAAAGAACACAGGCAAAGGTAAAGAAGAATTTGAAGAGCAATTAGTGGCTGATGCGGTTTAGATTCCGACAAGAACCATGGAAACTGAAGAAGGGTTATTAGCAGTTTCCTATTAGTATCAAATCGTAACTTATTTTTTAAATTAAAAAAAAAAAAAACCAAATAAAAGGACTAAAACTAATTTTTGGAAACTGGCCTCCACAGAAAGGGCTCATGTGTTCCACTTTCATGGTCTTTCCTTAGCAAAGTTGCTGAAACTGCAGAGGGAGTAAATGGGCTTTCCAGCAACTGCAGTAGGAAGCTCTGTGAGACAGACACAGGCATAAGATCACTTACGGTCCTTAGTAGCCTATACCAAGCAGCTGAGAAAATCTTTTTGCAAATGATGAGAAAGCATCAAATTGCTTCTTTGGATCTCAGCTGCCTTCCTGACTCCCAGGCCAAAATAATTAATATTTCCGTTGCAGCCTGTCAGCCTCTCACGTGTTATGCTCTGCCACTAAATGAAACAACGGCTCTTTAAAACACACAACCTGTCTTTGTGCATGTGCAGATTCAAGCGCTCACGCAAAACCATGTTTGCTTTTGATATAAAAACATTATATATACACACCCAACACTGCATGTGCTGAACTAAAACCTAAATCCCATTACTGGAGACAAATTCTTTGAAGAACTAAGAATGACTGGGGGCAGGTCCACAGCATGTGAGAAACTCTGAGGATCTCTGGAGATGAAATACATTACTTAATTGTAAACACTGGGAAAATTCCCAGTATAGCTGAAAATTAATGACAAAATTCCCAAGGAACTCCATTAGAAGGAATATTTGGCTCATATGACATAGTACAGATGGCTAAATTTTATCATGATGGATACAGTGTAAATGACTAAATAAAAGGAAAGAAATGATGAAATAAAGACAATAGTTGTGTATATTTTCTAAAGTGATCTTAAAATAGATGCTCAAAATAAATATCACATTAGGCTTTTTCCTTCTTGAAAAATTTTTTCTCCTGTTTAAGTTTCTGTTTGCATTAACAGAGACATTTCCTGAAGCAAATCATGCTACACTAGCACAAAAATTTTCAGTTCAGGTAATATTCAGCTGAATGCATGTATTACCTGTAAAAAAATATATGGTTTCTTTTTTTTTTACCCTTTATGTAGAATTCTTGTGAAGACTAGCAGAAACTTGGCAAATCTGAGAGGAAATAGAATAAGAGAACAGTATGTGTCTGCTTATCTCTTTAAGCTTATTCTTAAATGAGAAAAACTTTCAATAAAGCCAAACCCAAGCAGTTAACAACCAGGTAAACCTGTTGGCCTAACCAATCCAGAAATGGCATTAATTCAGTGCTACAAAAGAAATGGTTCATAAACCTGACATATGGGACACTTTTTCCAAACTAAATTTAAAACAGTTGCAGTAGCCAAAATGAACCGAGGCCAGAGCCATACATGAAGGCACTGTTGTGAACAGAACAAAAATGAGCTACCTGATTAACAGATATTTTTGCATTTCCATGCTGTGGAAGCTGCTGTGTCTTTCTTTTATCTCTCCTATACTTTAAATAGCTCTTCATGTCACTGTGTTCGAATAGGTGAAAGTTGTAGTGTACCTGGTAATTAAAAATGAGTGCTATGTAAGCGATCCATTCTTCCTGCATTCATGGGAGGTAAACAGAAAGAATGACAGATTTTCTGCATGTGTTTTGGAATACAGAGTACTTGAGAGTCCATATTATCTTGACCCTTACAGAATGGTTCTGCTCTGAGACACGTCAGGAAAATGACACTGAATGGGCTTTCAGCGAAAAACAGCATCTGACAGCCCAAGTACTTGCAAATCATTAAGTTGCCAATTTTTTCTTTCCTATCAATAAGGCAAGATAAAAAGAAGAACAAAGGTGTTTAGCCAGATAGGCAGTTAGCAAATCCAACTTCCTGAGAGCAGAGGACATTGATTAGCTGTGGTAGCTGTGAGGAACCACCTCATCCAGGTACTTATGATGCCTCTGAGATCTGCAGGTCTATTGCCTGGAGCAGTACCATGATTTTTGGCTGCCAGATTTTTTTTCCAGCAGTTGTTGCTACAGCCACTGTAGACTTCTAAATCATTATTTTGGCTGATGAAACAGGGAAGGCTTGAGTTCGTCATCCACAGGCTGATCTCACTGCTCTGCAGGTGTCAGGCCCTGGCGCCCAGGCAGAGATGATCTCTGCTGCCTCTTATGGTTGGGCTTGATGATCTTAAAGGTCTTTTCCAACCTTAATGATTCTGTGATTCTGTGATTCAGACATGTTACAAGCACTGTGGTTATAAAAGAGAATGCACTTTCCCCCTCAGTGTTCTGTCCATCAAACTTTACATTGTTATTAAAAAATTTTGAAACAATTAAATATCAGTGTAGACATGCCTTTTTTAATAACAACAGGTTTCCTCTGGTTGGAAGATGAGGTCTCAAACACCCTTTTAGTTCTCTCTCAACAAGGCTGCACCCCAACAAAGCACATACGCATGTGCTTCTGTGTTGATTTGGTCAAACAATTCATGTTTGCGTAAGTACCGCATTTAACTTAGAATAAAACAAAACGATTACTAGTGAGTCTGCCTAAATGCAGGAATACTTTGTCTTCACCTGATAGCAAGTTACTCTTCTCTCCCTCGTCCATATGCACGCCCACCCTAAGGAAAACAGTGCAAAGCAGTGAAGTCTCATCATACCTAACACTGTTTTGGAAACTCGCATAGTCTTGTGCTACCTTCACCCTGAGCGCTGCCTGCCGCGTTCCGAGCCGCCCTGACATGTTACACGCTCTGTCTCCCTCTGCCGACCAGCGGGGCCACAGGCCAGCGGGCACCGCCCTGCTCCCGCGGTTTGTGCCACCGTAGTTTTTCTGTCACTCGTGTTCTACACGCAGGGTACCGTTCATTTTCCACTTACAGCCGAAATGATTGTATGCGAACAATGTCTGCATTCTTCCCTGCAAACCTTGTTTTTTAACAGCTTGGTAATAATAATAATAA
>NW_010547807.1:255-9248 GCF_000687285.1 Phaethon lepturus | reverse complement strand
AGCCAAGAGCTGGGGCCAAAAGCTCACAGCCAGGTGTACTGCTGGTCTTTGCCCCACATCAAGTTCTCGCACTGAAACCCTTGTGTCAGCCGGGCCACCAGCTCATGGCTGAAACACAGGTCTTCTTGCTCGCCCCCCTCACCCGCCACGCACAGGCCGCTCCAAGGGCTCCAGGTGCCCCGTCACCAGGCTGGGGATGGGTCCAACGTCCTCCAGTGCACCCCTTACACAGCACACTCCTCCCGCCCTCCACAGAGACAGAGCTATTTCCCAAACCCTCAGCACCCTGCACCTCCACCAGTCAGGTACCTCCTTTTCTGACTTCGGCACACACGGTGCGTTATCTCCATCTTCTGGGCTGCTGCCCAGATAACCTCCCCAGGCTGTGACTCCGCACCCTTCACGTGTCCCTTTGCATGACGAGCTGTGGGTTACCCGAGACACTGCTGTGCTCTTCCCCCTACACTTCTAACAGTTCATTCCTGGCAGAGAACAGGTGGTGTGGGGAGAGGGGAGACGGAGGATGAACGAAGCATGCACAAATCATGGCAGATGGTGAGGACCCCCTGTGCCATGGGGCGGCAGGCTGGGAGAGCTGGGTGCCACTGCGAAGCACCGCAGCACCGAGGGGTATGCGACAGGGGGTTTGCCAGAGCGATGCAAAACATACCTGTCACGGCCACAGACAAACTGAAGTTGTGCAACTTCACCTAACGTTCTCAGTCTGCTCCTTTCACCACACCATTCAGCACAGCACACGCCCAGTTGGCTGTACTGAAGTTGGGACTCCTGCAGTATTTCTCACCAGAAGGGTACGCAGATGGGTGCAAGTGAGAAAGGCTGAGGTACTATCTTATGTAAAATGATCGCTTATACAGAAGAGAGCTAGAGTATAAGGCTGTGGACTGTGGTTTCCTAAAAATTAAAAAATGGCAACATGGATTTTACTAACATCCATGGCACGCAGATGTTGTCAATACACTGACCTCACCATGCTAACTGCACAAGCTAAGCTGTCCCATAACAAAGAACAAAAATGAGCTTGTATGCTACCAAAACGCCCCTCAAAATACCGCAGACTCCTATTTAAAATGTAAGATTTGTAGACAGAACGCAATGTCTTAACATGTACTCAAAGTCTACCCTGTTAAAAAAAAAAAAAAAAGGCAAAATAACACATTCTAACTATTTCCCTCTGAGTTTACTATAAAATTTGCCTTCTGGGTAGTGCATGTCTTCCTTTCACAAGTCTTAAATGCTACCACAGCTTCTGTGTGAGTGTCTATGCTGCTCCAGTGATGCTCACCACAAACACACTGAGAAGTTTTCCACTGTAGGATTTTAATTACTGAGGTAATATAATCCTCAAGTTTTCTTGAACTGCAATCCTGGAGCCTTAAAATCCCACCTGCCCTGCAGGATTTCCTACACTGCAGGGTCATCTCCATTTAATAACAAGAGGTCCCAGCCAAATGCTCTTCCTTTTTAACATGTGAGAGATTACTGATCTGCCTTTCTGCTTTTCCCAACATGAATGAATGCTAGAAGCTTGATACACTGATGGCCCTTGGGTTCAAAATCTGAGTCTGATAACAGGACTTCTTGAGCTACCTTCTTCCTTTACTTGACCCAACAATGGAATGCCTGTTAGCATGAAACTCTCTCATTTATAATTTTATGAAGGTATGAAATTTAGATGTCTAGATATTTATCCCACTTCTGTTCTTAAGCATGACATATTAACAACCCACATACATACACTATGTACCCTAACACCAAAAAAACCCAGACTAAATTTGCTAACACTGAAGATCCTCAAGATTCAAGTTCAAGTCATAGCTGTTCGTATCACCCAGAAGCTGAGGAAGCCCCCGTCTCTCACCACACAGACACTGATCGTCCGCACAGCGGGGCCAACTACACAAGCCTGCAGAAGGAGGCGGCAGCCAGACGCTCCCCATCCAAGCCCAACAGGAGGAGAGTCCCATGCAGAACGAGTCACTGCAAATGACAACTGCAAGAGTTGGGGCTTGATGCCATTCTGAATCCTGAGCCTAAGCATGAGTCAGCTCCCACTTACCACTGAACACCTTCCCTAAGCCAGGAATTAATCCCATCAGACACACAGGCACACAGAGCCAGCTGTCAAAGCTCAGGATCGCCAGGGTTTAATCAGTCTGGGCACAAGGCTACAAGCCATGAGCACTTGAGCCAGTCCAGCCATTTTGGGCCACCATAAAGCGTGGGCACCCTGGCAGCACACGCTGAGTGGCACAGAGGTGCCGGGACACTTCTGCTGCACACCGGCTGCCGAGGGCTCACTCACCACTGGTACTGAGCTCACGCACTTTTGCGCACTTGTGCTGCACGCCAGAGTGGCCGTCCTAAACCCGGGGCTCAGGCAAGCACCGTCCAGAGAGACACAAGTAGCCCAGAGGCCAGCTTCATTCTGGCATGTCGAGCACACTCCTGCCAGAGCTCGTAAATCCTGCACAGACTGAGCTACATTTCAGAGGCAGCAGGTAGGCGCCTGGTTTCCAAAACACCTTGTAGTGTGTGACCAATCAGCCTTTTCTACTGGCTCATTTTACCTCATCTTTTACCTAACGCAAAATAGGTGAGCATCATCACACACACTGATCCTGTGCTCATATGGGTAAGAAAAGGTACTGCTTGTGAAAAACCTTCAAACTCTCTGCATTGGTCTGAATTTGCTTGCTTGCCATTCCCAGACAACCCTCGCCTTGGAGCTGCAGCAGGATCTTGTCCTTCCCATCCGAGGTCGTTTCTTCTGCAGCCAGCCTTCAGACTGCCCGGCTGCAGGCGCTCAGCGCAGGCTCTCCCAAGAAGAAGAAAAGCCTTGCTCATGGTGCTGGTGCAACTGCCTCCATTCTTCTACCTTTATCCTTGCGCACTTTAATCGCCTGTTGCATGGGGGATTGGAAGAGGCAGAGCGGCAAAGCAAACCCGACTCAGCTGCTACCACACACAGAAGCTTGAGCCTGTGCGTCTGTCTCCCACCCCAGCACCCCCTGCAGCTCCGTTCCCACCTCCCACCTCACCCTTGAGGAGGGTGTCAAAAAAATCTATCAATAAGGTGGCCAGAATTCAGAATTATTTGAACAGCAGTAGCATTTTGTTGGCTGGGGGTCTCCTTAGATCCTGTGTAGTAAAGAAGTTAACCAGCGTTAACACTAAGATGATGGGCTAGACAAAAATGCCAGTCAGCAATCAAGAACCAAGACCAAATGCAGCACTAGTGTCAGCATTAAGACATTCAATACCACACAATTCAGAAGATTCCCTTTCCTGAGCCGCAGAAAATAACCTATGTGGGCAAAATGGCATTTAACAGTTTTCCTTTCTTCTTTTTTTGGTGTGGTAACTAACATACACTTCAAGGCCACTATACAGCTGATTGCTTTCTAGCCCTCATCCGAGTTTTCAAAATATGTTAATAATTTAAGCATACTATATTGACAGTATTCCAATTAAATAACAATTTGACTGTATCTTTCAAACTATCACGTGCCATCAAAAATGTTATCTGTGTAGTTCCATAGATGAGTTCCTCATTATATGAAATTATGTCAAGGGGTTACTTTAGGATAGGGGAGGTATAGGGCAAAAAGGCCAAGAAGAGTAATTTGAATGTTCAAAGATGGAAATTAAAAGCTTTTGGCAAGATGACTAGAGGCCATTTGCCGTACTTTGGATGATATTGTAACTTGCTGGTGGAACTTGGAAGAGGCGCATAAATTTTTAATCAGAAAAAGTAGAGAAAAAAAGAGCACACTAGAGAAACTGGCAGTAATGTTTTGTCTCTTTTAGGATCAAAAATAAGTACTCCACATTTGGGATAGGGCAACAAGACTGATCACGTCCTGCTATGTCTGCCGGCCAACAAACCCTATACCTGTACTGGTTTCTATTTTGCCAAGCTCTAGAACATGATAAAAGAGGCAGACCTTGTCATAATCAGACAGTTCAACCTAAGACTCATGTCTAGAGAAATATAATTAAAATATGACAGCTGTACAAAGTATTTGTTGGAAAACAGTATTCAGGAAAAATTTAGGCAATGAACTTTGGCAACTGAAAAGCATGCTGCTTAGAAGATCCAGTACTGGCAGAGGAGCATCCTGAGAATCGATGTTCTTTGGACATCGTTCAGTACAGTGTGCCTGTCCTTGCTGACCCACAGACTACTTCATCAGTGAAAAGCAACTGACCTAAGCAAGCCTATTATCAACACATTTACATTTACTACACAAGGAGGTGCACAACTTAGGTGTTAAGGGAGATCCGTGACCTAAATCACCATTTTGCACCTCTCGCCACACATATCACAATTTACCCTGAGTTCTCTTTAAATCAGCCTTGGCTTTTCGTAGGGAAGATGATGTGACTGAAGTGGTAAGAATCCAACCAACAAACCGGTTAAAATGCCACCCTTCTGAAATGCATGAAAGCAACAGGAATCTCGCTTTAAAGAAGAGTGGACTGAACACTTTGTAAGTGTTCAGTAAATTGCAAATGAGAATGCAAACCGTGGCAGGAATTCAGTCTAACAGGACGGCGCATTTACAACACGCCTTGAGTCCAAGGGACGAGAGCGTTCTTGTACGGGACTGCCCCCCCAAGCCAGTCCTTGTTTGTCTGGTATCTAAAGCAGATTCCTCTCCATCACTTAAACACGCCCCTGCCTTGCAATCTCTCGTCTGGCAGCAGCACTGGGCCTTAAACATTCGGGTTTGGTACATTCTGCTACTGTTAAACGCAAAGCACAGAAACCTTGAAGAAAAATGAAGCCACAACAACTTTCATTGTTCTTTTCTTCCTTTGGATTGTTGATTTAATCTTCAAACACAAGGGTAAAGCACTGTAGTATCAAAATGAAGAAAACAGTCACCCTGATACCACACGTTAACATTAAAACATCTTTCCAAAGGTAAATTTTGTTACTGTGATTGAAAAATTAAATTTCTCCAATACAGAGCAGATCTATTCGAAATTCAGTCATTTTTCAGCTTTCAAAACAGCTTGTGCCAAAATCTATGTGAATTATTCATTAATTTATTACTTATTTAAAAAAAAAAAAGGAAAGTGAGAGTCTTCTGGTAAAGACAGAATTCACCATTACTGTGTTTTTTACAACTTGCAGTCAAACAAGGATTTTTTCTGTTTCCTTCCAATTTATTTATAGCTTTTAAAAGATCATCATATATTTTATCTCTCTCTCTCAAAAAAAAAAGTTAAATCAAAGAAGAAATAGGAAATGTTACTTTTAAAGTTACGCATTAGTAGTTGCCATACAGTCACACTGAGATTTCTGTAAAGCTCTTACCAGATAACTCTCGTATGTTGTCAAAGCTACCTTTGAAGGAGTAGCTTAACAGACAAGTGTTACAGGTGAAAAAATCCAAAACATGACTATTGCAGCTCTGAATCACACCCTAACCATAGCTGTATTCCCATTCACATCCCGTAACAATACTTCCTACGTAAACTCATCTCATCTTTCTGCCTCAGAAAATGAGAATGAAGTACAATTGGAAATTGTATTTCTCCACTTTTGCTGGTTTAAGAAGATTATTTAAATGCAAGAAGCTTATTCTTTTGCAAATTCATTTCATCTGGTGTTCTGGCGATTTCAGCCACTGATATTTGGGTCCAGGACAGAATGCAGCTGAACTTACTAGTGCTAATATTTTATTAGTGGTCTCTGGCATTAACAGCTTAGCACAACTGTGGTCTTTGCAGTTATTTGTAATTGTTATTAGTTATTTTGTGTTTAAATTTCAGAAATAACTAATATGTATTTCTTCACAGATAGTCCATCCAAAATGTTTTATTCAACGCTTGTGTAATTAGAGATATTATATAAGCATAAATGTAAGGATCTTGCTGTAAATAAAAATACAGGGATGACTTTTGTTAAATGAAATTTGTGTGTACAGAGTTGAAATGCACACAGGTAGCATAATTGTTTCTGGAAAGACACAATCAAAGTTTATTTTGAAGCTCCATGTTTATACTACATTTTGTATAAATATTATGGAAATTACTAACTATGTATTCAGCGGCAAAAAAAAAAGGAAAAAAAAGCTCTTCAGAAAACTCAGTGCTAAAATGTAAATGAGGGAGTACCATGTCTTTCTGGTGGGCTGTAACATGAACCATTCCCCCCTTTTTCCTGACGTCTCTTTCAGATGACTCCCCTCCCAGTTTTACAAGGGGAAAATAACCTTAACTTCTGAATCAAAAACATATTCTTAAATCACTGATTTTTTTTTCATACTTTTTGTCTCCAGACTACCTTGCAGCGTTCTCCCCTCTGTGATGTGCACTGCCTAGGACACAATGCTTTTTGCATGAATCACTGAGAGAAGAGCAGTATTAGTGATTTTAATTACTGTGATAACATATAAAATACCACTGAAAACATTGCACTATATTGCTGTACTTGTTACGCTACTTACAAAGTATAACCAGAAAATAGAGGACTAGCTGTATTTATATCACAAAAAAACTGCATTCCACTGCTTAGAGCAAAAACCTGAGAAATCATGGTTTTTTAATCAAGAAGCATGTGTGGAGTTAGGATGGCCTGTACTATGCAGCTGAATATAGAGGTTCAGCACTGTCACCTGTACACTAATTTGATTAACCAAGTTGTTAGTCAGCTGTTTTCTACCCTAAGCAATGGTAATATTTATGCACACATCACTTGTCCTAATTTTTGCTCACTGAACCACACTGACATTGGTCAATAATTAAAACTTAGAATTTTAAGTGTGGGGGCAGGTAAAAAGAGTCTGATACTGATTCCCTGATGCCATTTTGATTTTTCTTCTCCTCTTCTTTTTTCTTGTCCTAGACAAGAATTGTTTGAACAGACTCTGATTTTTCATCATTTCATACAGAATTGTGTCCTATATGGCATTTCATTTTATTAAAAAACTTCAAAATTACAATAATAAAAGTAAATTTTGGAAAACAAACTGAAAAGAACTTGCTGACTGTGTAAATTTCACATTTGGACTGGAGGAGCATTATTTATTCTTCTCTTCATCCTTGAATTATTCGACACTAAGAGTAATTTTCATGTTTTCCTCACTGACGGTAAGTATACCGTTTAAAAATAAAGCAGCTAAGTAGACATATGAAAACAGCTGTTTATTTCCTCTAAAACAGGACAGCCACTTAGATCTCAGTTACTTCCCAGTCTGATTTATCCTGGAAACTTCTATGAGCCCACTATGGTCAGTCCCATCAGAAGGAGATGGCAGAAAGCAGATTCAGTTCAGAGTGACTGTAAACATTTAATGGTACCAGAGCTAACACCAGAAATCAGCAATCCTTTCCTTCTCCTTTTAATTTCAAGTGGCACACCTGAAGTTTAAACTAAAGTTAAATCTTCTTATTACGTAAGAGAAGATGAATTACAAATAATGGCTTACTTACGTTAACCTTAAAAACATAAAACCCCACAATGCTATTCCAGCAAATTTCACAAAGCACAGAATTTTTGATACCTGTGCTGTGTTCATACTGCTGTATGCAATGAAGTTCTCCATGGGAATACCTTCAATTTCCACAGTAAAGACATTTAGGGTTTTGCTGGGTGATTGCAGGGCATCTGAGCAGCTGTGCTGTCTGGCAAGGGTACTGCTGACATTATAATCCACCTGTGCTGGGAAGCTGTTGTTGCCTTTGTGTATTTACGTTCTCAGAGAAACTACAGGGAAAGTGAGCTACATCAGAATTAAAAGTTGCTTTTGCAGCTGTACCATTTCTGAACTATTGGCAAGGATTTTTTGGTGTATTTTTCACTCATGTCTATTTTATGAGTAGATGTACTCTCTGCAAGACACAAACTGGAATGTCACACGTACGAATATCAACTGATAAATGGTCTCAGTTTTACTCACTTAAAAAATCATGTATTTGCCAAATTAAAAAGAAAGAAAAGTTCAAGTGAGGTTATTCTTAATAACCAACAATTCTTCAGCTTCTTTTACAACATTGTAAAGTAAGACTACAAAGAATTTATCTTGGGAAGAATTCAGTTCCCGAAAAGCCTGCTTGCTCCTCCAAAGTCCTACAGATTTTTAGCTTCACAAAGCAACTCAAGATTAGTCAAGCTTTGAATTAAAAAAAAAAAATAAAAAGGAGGGGGGAGGATGACTTTGAAGGTGCATTCTCTGTGATGATGAATGTGGGATACTAAGCAAACCAACGGACTAGGCTTTACATTAACTAAATACATTAGATATATGTAACTTGCAGGCTTAAAAACAGTTACCAATGCAAGTACCACTCTCCTAACAATGGTAGAAGAAATCACTCTAATTCCCAAGGCAGTCCTATCTTTCCATCTGTATGAACACAGTCTCAGGTCCCAGTGACTCTTGCCGGATGTTAGCCGTTTTCTACACTGTGACAAAGTGTTAGGTGGTTAGCAGAGAGCTGCCAAGCCTTCTCAGTCTGCATTTATTTCCCTTTTCTGTGCTAGACAACATGAGCTGAAAAGCAGCTACAGATGCTTTGTTTGCCATTTTGACGCAACTGTGTTTCACTGCCTCACCATGTACCTACAACATTTTCATGTGCTCTTTCCAATTATTGGAGTCTACTGGAGAATGATTTTCAAATATGTATCATCCACACAAGGGAAGGCAATTTTCGGCTTTTGTCCCTTAGAGAGTGGACACGTGTGTGCCATAAAAAAAATTACATCACTGACACACGTCATGTAAGTGTCATTTGTATTTAAAAACATGCTGCACTTTCAACGTGGAGGCTAAGATAAGTAACTAACATGCAAACTTCTAAGACTTCAGGGAAAGACAGATCAAATAACCTTTGCCAAGAAGGACTTTTGCAATTTTGCTGTTTTCTGAAGTCGGTAACTTTATGATCACTTTCAACAAAAGGTAATGTTTAAGGTGCATCACAAACATTTGGGTTCAGAACTGCCTATCAGCCAC
>NW_010547807.1:0-222 GCF_000687285.1 Phaethon lepturus | reverse complement strand
CCGCGAGGGCAGCACAGGAGACAAACGCACGCCGGGGCCGAGAACCGTCTGCCTCGACTCCTCCGCGAGGGCACTCAAACGCTGAGAAAAACACTACGAGGGGAGCAAAAGCGCCGTGATGACCCTCTCCGACGAGAAGCTAATGGCCCCTGAGCACACCGCGGCTCGCGTTTCTCCCCGTTAATACCCAGGCGCAGAAGGCAGGGAAAGACCGGCGCCTCA
>NW_010547806.1:286-9543 GCF_000687285.1 Phaethon lepturus | reverse complement strand
GGTGCCCTCCCTAGTCAGCATGCTACCCTATCAAGTTCCCCTTTCACTGGTCACCTACAGAAAAAAGTCACTTTATTAAATATCGTATTTGTCAAACTGCTTTGCACTTTTTGCTCCCCAGTCTGTCTTCCAAGAGGAGTATTTCCATTTTCCAACGTAGCAAAACAGGGCATAAAATACCCGATTTAACCCATGTTCCGCAATGAGTCATTTCAAGACTTTTTTTTTTTTTTTTTTTTGGTTAGTAACAGCCTTTACTAGCGAGGCGGCATCAGCTCAGCTCCAGCTGGGCAGGCCAGATTTACTGCCAGCGTGGTGGCCACGCTCAGCGGCGTTGTGCCAGCACAGCACATGCCTTCCTGCGCCCGTGGGGCAGTACCGCTCAACGCGGGGGGTTAGGTTTTTACTCTGCCTTTGTATTCAAAGATGGGAACTCTTCCTTTGGGGCAGAAGAATTATAACTTAGGACCGCCTCGCGCTTAGGATCATTGCTGCTTGCGGATCCCCCCTGACCAATGCTTTTCTCCGGATCGACTCGCAGCATGCCGCGTCAGGGCTGCTTGCACATTGTCAGCGCTCTGTGTGTTTTCGTTACCAGCGACCGGGTTTCTAAGGGGGGAAGAGTACAGCCAGGGACGGGGGAGCACGGCTCTGCTCCTCCCGAGCTGTCCGTGCTTCCTGCCCGTGGCGAGCGCAGTGTTTTCCAGCGGTGGATGGATGGCGGTCGGAGGCCGGGCTGGCGAGCGGCTTCCTCCCTCCCTGCGTTGCTTCCTCTGGGCGAACGCGGGTCGGGTTTGTGGGGAAGCCGGCCTTGGAGCTGACGTAAGCCGAAGTGCTCCTGCTCTGCTCGAGCAACGTGTTTGGTTGATGAGGAGGGGTGGGGGAAATAAAAAAAAAAAAAAAAAAGAAATCTTGTTTCCCTAATGTGGATGATCTTCACCTACTAATAAAAAAAAAATTAATTTTTGCTACTGTTGCTCCTCCGAATTGCTGCTTTTCATGTTCTGCTGGGCCGTGTACATGGTCACCTGGCAGTAACTAGTCACGGGGCAAGTGAAGTACGTGGGGGTTAGGTTAGTCCTTTGTAGTTACAGTTAGCAGAAGAACGATGTGCTGGGCCGTGCGGGGTTCCCTCGCCCTGCGGGGCTGCCTGAGGGGGCTGGGACCCTCCCTCCCGCGGGAGGGGAGCTTTGCCAGTGCTCTCGGGCAGCTTTTCGTGCAGTCGTGTCAGTGTCCTGCATTTACCTTTACCCCTTGCTCCTTTCGTTGCCGTTCAACACGGTAAGTGTGAAATCTGGTGGTTCTGAAGGTGAAGGGGCTGTCTTTGCTAAGAGCACTTCCCAGGCGGGGCCTGACACCTCCGGGATCTCGTTCTGGTGCCAGGGTTCCTGACTGCCGCCATCGCGCCTGTAAAACCAAACGCGTCTGCAGGCACCAAGAATAACGAAACTTGGGGTTTCTGAAGATTTGTGTCCTTTGTTTGTGAGCCGCTTCTTCCTCCAGCTTTCCTCTCCCCACCCTCTTCCCTTTCCCACCCCGTGCCGACGGCGTTCTCCTCCACCGTCTGCGGGGCTGGCGGGTGGCCCACGTGTGCCGGCTGGCCTCGGGTCCCCGCTTCGCCGGTGTCCTGATCCTCGTGGAAAGCGTTAGAGAACTACGTGAGAGACGTTTCTTTGGTTGAGTTTGGGGAAGTAGGAGGACAACAGGCTGACCGAGAAGGGCTTTTTTTCCTGAAGAAGTTAAGCTAACAGTTGCACACTGTTCTTGAGGTCTGATAATTAATACGTGTTTTTGCAGAACAGCATTTTCCTGCTAGGTCTGCCTGTGGGTGCTGTGATGGCAGGCAGCACCTCGCTTTAGCATGGCCTTGCTCTGTTAAAGAGTTGTGCTCTTAAATGGGAGACAGAGACACTGCTGGTTTCAAGGAAAAAAAATTCTCATAAATGAGAAAATGTTTTAAACTAGAGGAAGGTGTTTCCAGTGAGCTTGCTGGATGCGGCAGTGCAGTTATCCCACATTTCATTTGCGGGTAGCAGCCGATTCCTCCTTGCTGTAGAAGAGGCACATGGAGTATATGCCATCCCGGAAAGGGCACTGTGAGCAAAGCTGTTGTATTTTCTGCTCTCTAGAGTTTCTGTGAAAATTTAAATCATCTTACCATGTGAGAGATAAATAAGGTTAAAATTGGGAGAAGCTGTCCTTGTATGGCAGCTTGGGAATGGTGCTGCTTCGCTTGAATTAATGATACAGAAGCCTGTCTGTGAGGGGACTGTGGGGAGTCCTCGGTTCCTGGGCTGTTGTGAGAGGAGGAGGAGGACAGGCAATGCATGCAGGAGGTTCTTTTGGTTTGCTCACCTGTGAAGCTTTTCCTCCTGGGGCAATGAGCTCCTTCAGCTGTCCTCTGTGTCCGTGAAGACAAGGTAGATGGGATTTCAGCTCAGGGGCAGGGGGTTCTGGAAGGAAGAGCAGAAGAAAAGGACACCACTGAAAAAGGCCTCATAAAGCAACAGTTCTGGGAACTTTGCTTTGGTCCAGGTATTGAGTATTGCTGAGAGGTAGCTGACCAAGAGACGTGGGATGTAAGCCTGGCCTTTGGGTCAACTGTGTGCCATCCGTCTCGTAAATGTATGAACGTGATTTCAGAAACCCTCCATCCCCACACTACTCTTATTGGAAATATCTTTTTAAATTCCTAAGGAAACTCCCCAAAGTAATAAGTCGAAAACCCAATAAAACGTAATGGGAATATAATAGCATGAACCATTTCTGGCCAGAGGAGCTGTTTGGGTCTGAAGTGCTTTGCTATCGAGATGTCAAATCTTTGCAGAAATCCAGCCTTGAAAGGAAGGCTTGGTTGGAGCGTTAGAGCTGCTGCCTGCAGTTCTGCTTGCTAGCCTAACCAAGGATTGCCTAGAGCAAAGGGTTTAGTCCTCCAGTTACAATAAGTAGGCTCACCTTTTCCTGTCCGTTCCTTTCTCTGCAGTGGGAAACGTAAGGCAGCAGCGCTTCAGACTGGAAGCAATCTGTCAGCTTCCAGTGTATGTGCACCCGCTCTGGGCTGCGTGTGTTAAGGTTTAATCCAGTGAGGGGTTAGTTCATCTCTGAAGCAACCATATTTTACTTAAAGTTGCTTTAAATCTTCCTCAGCACCTTTAGGTTGTGGTACCTGCATGGGCAGGCACTCTTATCTTTTAGGAGCAATCTGTGGCTATTATCTCTTCCTGAAGTTGCCGTCTTTATGGCTTACGTGCATCCAACTGTGCAGGAAAACTGCGCTTACAGGGTGGTAGCTGGGAAAGTGGGCATCCGCTTGCAGGTGCATAAACCTAAGACGCTGTTTCTCTTATCTCTTTTCATACCCTGAAAAAAAAAAAAAAAATTAGCAAGAGATAAGAGAGGAAGAACAGAAAGATAGTTTCTATGGAGTGGATGATTTCACTTCTTCCTTCCAGCATTATGAACATGACTTACTACTCCTCTGTGCTTGACTGGGCGCTGCCTGGTCCCACTAACTGCACAAGCTGAATGAAACGCTTATAAGCGAGAAACCAGTTCAGCCTTGAAGTGCAACCAACTCCTTTAGAGAAGAAGTTGCTAAAAAGGATGATCTTTTCCCCGTTAGAAGTTATTTTAATTTTGACAAGTTAGGATGAAATATTTTAAATTGTAAAAGCGGGTCCCTATTTTATGCAGTGGGAGGGTAGAGAGACAGTAGAGTGAGACATTTCTCAGGTTTGCAAGGATAGGGTGAGAGTCAGCGAACACAAATCGCAGCAGGGGAATTTCTGATTTGATATTAGGGATGCATTTTCATAACGAAGATAGGCAGGCATTGAAACTGGGGCTCAGAGAGGTGGTGGAGCCTCTGGCCTTGGAGATATTAGAACTCAACTGGATGGGGCCATGAGCAAGCTCATCTAAGCTGACCTGCTTTGTTGGGGAGGTTGGCGCAGGTGAACTCCAGAGGTCCCTTCTTGCCGAAGTTATTGTGGTTCACATGGCATGTGTAACTGCTATAAATTGAGCAGATTAATTACTGCTCATCTAGTTATGTCCACATTCTACCCTTGCTTGTTGACGTGTTTCATTACTTGCAGTGTCAGGACGACCGTTAGAAATGCTTGTCTGGATCATCTGAGAAGCCAAAGAGAGGACGGGAGCAAGAAGCTGTGTTCCTGTCAGAGCGGTGCAGTTTGGCAGGACCTCTGGAGGCCATGCTCTTCTAGCCCTGCTCACGCAGGGTCACCTGCAGCAGGTTGCCCTGCGCCAAATAATGGTGCCCCGTCTTGTCTCAATGTCTCTTGATGCCTCTTAGTTGTGTGTAAAGGATGAGAGAAGTAGGAGTTACATGCATGAAGGTACAAGGCAGTTACACACCCTTCAGTATTCAAATAGTAAAATTATCCAAGTATTTGAAATACAAGTAGCTGCAATGCAGAAGCTGCTTTTTGTGCCTAAGCTTGCTGCTGCTTGCAACTGCTTTTCCTATTTAGGCTGATGTATGTCTACAAGGAAGTGACCATTTTCTCCTGTGAACCTAATTAGAACGAATAAATAGGCTCCAAATCTTGCAGATAACTTTTTGGAGCAGTCTTAATATTAGTAATAAGGATCACATTTCAAAAAAAAAAACCCCAACAAAACACAACAACCAACCAAAGAAGAAAGCCAAAACACCACTATTCTAGCTAAAGCAAAAAATCATGGGGTAAAATGCATTTTTGACCCGATTTACTTATGTGTACATTTTTGTACTTCAGTGTCAGCTGACGTAATCGGTGAGGTTGCATCACCGTGGGGGTGACAAAATTCAGGAGGCAACGATCCACCCTGAAATAGTCTGTTTGAAGGAGAAGAAAGCCGAGTTGGGAGCATGAGTGATGGGGGAAGATGTTTACTTTGGAAGAAATCTGCGTTGGGAGCAGGCTGGCGGCAGGAGCGTGCGTGGTCCTCCGTGATGGGAGCTACAGCCTGTCCCAGCCCCTGCCTCGCGGCACCCCTCAGATGCTCTTCAGCAAGTGTCCCACGGGGCCTGAAGCCTTTGAAGAAAAAGGGGTGGTGATGAGAAAGGAGAGGCCCCGCTCTGCACTTCGCGCTTGGTTTGTAGTCAGTAGTTTTTAAAGTAGCGCCTAGCGAGAGTGCCTTCCGCAGCCCTCGGGAGCGGTGCCGGCGCCGGCGCTCCGGCCAGCCTGCCCCTGCCAGCTCCCTCCTGCGCCTCCGAAGGTGCCGGTGGGTTGTGGGGCTCTGCGGAAGGCGTGCACCTGGTGGGGTCGTGCCAGGGAGCGGAGCCAGCTGCTGACCCGCTGGTGCTGTCTGTGCCCGTGGGGTGGTTGCACAGGCGGGTCCGTGTCATGGCGATGGTGGGGTGGGTGGCAGCAAGAGCTGGGTGCCACCTGCAGGAGACCCTCTCCAGATAGCCACGCTGCTTCCCTGCCTAGAGCCTGCTCGGTCACCGTAATTGTGCAGGTTCTTCTGTCACGCTTTTATTTGACTTTTTGGAGGTAGCTGGGGTAGTGCCGATTTGGCACAAGTTCATTTGGACTGGGGATAAAACAGAGCCCCACCTCCAAGCTGCGCAGAAGCGGCTCAGCTTCGAGCTGGCCTGACATATTCTCCGCTTTTGGAGACACAGCCACAGCGCTGACGTTGTGTTTCTTCCTGGCCTGCAGAGTACTTTGGTCTTATTTACACTCTCCTTAATTTCTTTGAAGTATTGTGTCTCCTTTGATCTGAGGGTTGGCCTCCAGAAGATGGCTGCAGTCAGGGTGGATGGAGCCAGAGCAGTTGTCAGCTTTGTTTCTGAGGCTCACGGGTGTCCAGTGCTGTCCCCCCTGGGTCCCCCGTGCCTCCCGCGTTACTCTGTGCCTTTGGGCAGCAGCACGGTTCAACGCAGGAAACGGCCGAATGCAAACTGCTGTAGCCTGTGCAGGTCACTTCAAATCACGGGGAGTGTTGGAGGGCAGAGGTGTCCCTCAGAGAGACCTGGACGAGCAGAAGTGGGCTGTTGGGAGCCTTTGTTAAACCTGAAGTTTAACAAAAGCAAGTGCAAAGTCTTGTATCTGGGATAGACTAACCCTGCTCAATGATACGGGCTGGGGGCTGACCCTGGGAAGCAGCTTTGCAGAAGAGGATCATAGAATCAGTTAGGTTAGAAAAGATCTTCAAGGTTGTTGAGTCCAACCTTTAACCTCACACTGCCAAGTCCACCACTAAACCATGTCCCTAAGTGCCACATGTGCACATTTTTTAAATAGAAATTGCCTTTGAGCAGAGTGCCCTTGGGTGAGGGAGGCAGGAGGGGTCCGTCAGGTCCAAGGCGTTGGTCCTCCTCTTTATCAGGCCTTCTGATGCTGTGCCTGGAGTACTGTGTCTGCTTTGGGACTCCCCAGTACAGAAGAGGTGTGGACGTGCTGGAGTGGCTCTAGCAGAGCTGCTACGGTGGTTGGGGGGACCAGGATGGTTCAGCCTGGGGCAGAGGGGGGCACAGGGAGACCTCGGTGCTCTCTGCAGCCACCCCATCACAGTGCCCAGAGATGGAGCCTTCCCAGAGGTGCCCGGCGCTGGGAGGAGAGCAGCGTGCATGGGCTGCAACATGGGGAACCCTGACCAGATGTAGGGGAACAAAGTACTCTAGAGAGTGTTCAAATACTGGAGGGGCACAGGGAGGTTGTGGGGTCTCCATCCAGAATGACCTGATCTGATTGGAGCCGCTTCAGGCAGGAGGTTGAACGTGGACGAGCTCCAGAGGACCCTTCTGGCCTGCGTTACTCCATTGTGATTTTATGATTGTGTGATTCTGTAATTTTAATTGACATCTTTATTGCATAATGCGTTGCTTTGGGGGTAACTTTGACTAACCTTGAGGTAAGTACTGTTCTATTCTGGTCTTGCCTGAATAATAAAATTAGAAATATGTTTGTATTGCGTGTTGGGCATTTATCAGTAAATACTGTCTGAGGGCAAGAGGGGAATTACATATTTCTCTGCCACCTTGTGAAATCTACCAAAATTTTTGCTTCTGTTTGCAGCATGAAATTATGTATCTCGAGCTCTTCTTGCTCTCAGTGTCTTTTTGCAGCATGTGTCATGTACCGGAGGACCAAGAGCTGGGGACTGGGAGTCCCTAGCTTTGGGCAAGCACTGCTGCAGTAACGACCTGCATGGGTCAAGGACGATGAAGTGGAATGGCAGAAATACTGTGGGTTTTGCTTTGATTTCTTCTTGGCTTTTTTTGGCATCTTGAATTTTTCAGGCAAGAATGACTCACTCATCCATTATAGGGTTTCCTGACTTTTTAGCATTTTAATAATAATTATTAGTTTTGCATCACCGTGCATGGCAGCCAGCATTCAAAGCTGTGTACCGTGGGCTGTGGCTGACTGGAGCGGCTGACTCACGTCTGTTACAGGTTTTCAGAGTGACATTGATTTCTTCCCACCCCTCACTGGGTTTCTGTCTTTCAAAACACCTGTAAGGCTGGTTTTGGCCATGGAGTGATCTCCTTGTCTCTTCACAGAGCAGGAGTGTTGCTCCTGGGTCCTGGAGAAGAGATGTGCTGCAGGGTTGGCCAGCCCCGTCGCTTCCCTCGGGTGCGGGGGCCGCGGTCCTGCCCGGCTCTCCAGCTGCATCCCCCTGCACCTAGGCACCACGTTTTAATGGAGTTCGGCATATCATTCCCCAAAACATCGCCTTACGTGAGCGGAAGGTGGTGCGTGTCCAGGATTAACCCTTGGATTCTGCTGAAGCCGGTGGCGGTTTTTCAGCTTGCAGAACCCATTCCTGGCTTTGCTGCTGAAGGTGTGCAGTGCCCCGTGGCTGCCTCTGACCCAGCCGGGCGCTGACGGCTCCCAGCATATCTTGCAAGGAATAAAACGTTTGATTTAATAAAACCTCCAAAACGTTTTACGTACTTTAAACAGCACTGGGCACGGCAAGATTGCGTGTGCGTGTGGAGCACCGTCCGGCTCAGAGATGCGCTTCTGTGAGCCGCAGGGACGGTGACCTCCTGCTCGGCACAGGCACAGGACTGTGCCGCCGGAGGGTTTTCAGCTGTGGAAAGAAACAAAGGTTTATAGATTTCCAGGCTCTATTTCTTAAATAATTCCCAGTTGTGATACCGTGTGTGGGATCTGTGCAGCCCAGGGCTGCTGCGGGTCCCAGCGGGTGCTGAGGTGGGCTCTGGAGGGGTGGTGGTCGGGTGGTGCACAGCCGCTCCCCTGACCAGCACCCAGTGCCACCGCGGCCGGCGGGATGTCAGCGTCCCTCCTGCTGCTCCCCTCTGGGCTTCTGTTCCAGTGCGGTGGGGTCACGGGCCGGTTCCGGGGAAGCCAGGGCAGAAGTGAGCGGCCGTGCTGGGGAGGGCGTCACTTGTCAAGCTTGGGATGCATCAGCGGACGGCCACAGGCTTTGTGCTCCGTCGCTCCTTTCCCTCCGTGACTTGGGAGAGGAGAGCGGTTGTTCCGGCAGCGCCTGGAGCCTGGCAGCCGAGAGTATCCAGCGCGGTGGGTCGCGATCCCAGGTCCCGGCATGGCTTCGTCTGTGCTGCCGGAGACAGGGAGGTGGTTGGTCCTGGCATGGAAAAGGGTGGGAGCTCCCTGGTCTGGGGAAGGGGAAAGCTCGGTTTGGCCTCTGAGTGCGTGGCTGATGCTGCGAGGTCTGGGCAATGGCTTCAGAAAAGCGGCTGTTTCAGAGCACTGGTGGAGAATTGTTCTTGAGAAATCCAAGGAAATTCTAAAATATTTTTATACTGAGAAATATTTACACTTTGGAATTAATAAACGTCCATAGCATTTAAAAAGAAATAACCCTATACCAAATTTAAAGTGAAGAAGGTCACTTTTACCTAAAAGCATTAACTGAATTTCTTGGTTATGGCTGGCTAAAAAAAACGGGGTCAGGAGGGGACCCTTCCCCACTGCGCATGCCTTCGCGTGCTCTATACGTGAAGGCATGGGGAGAATGTCACTGATATTCAGAAAAATGCTTATAAGTCCGAAAAAACATCATCTTGTGAAAGCAGAGGCTAGGAAAAAAACCCCAAACCAAAATTGTGTCTGGTAATATTTTTTCCTTCATAAGTTGCAACTCTCAGGGAAAACATCTGATCACTTCCTTGATTAAACCCGCTTTCCGTGCGGCGGTCGGGAAGCCCTGTTCGCTGCGCGGCTGCTGACCTCGGAAGCTGTTTCTGCCAGGCCAGAGGGTGAAGCACACGGAGCAGGACCGCAGGAGCTGGCAGCGAGCTTGTCCGAGGCGAC
>NW_010547806.1:0-259 GCF_000687285.1 Phaethon lepturus | reverse complement strand
AGCGTTTGAGATCCTTCCCGGCGGAGGGGTGTGTTAATCGCTTGTGGCGGGGGCTGGACTGTCAGCGGTTGGGCTGTGCAAGGGGGAGAGCTTGGAGGGACGTCATCTTCGGAGACGGACGCTCCCAGTGAATATGAGTGGTGCTTCCCACTGAGGGCTTGTGCCCAAGGCTGGGCCGGGGTCCCGGTTGCCGCCTGGGAGCCGGCTGAGGCAGGGCCCCTTGGGGAGCATCGCCCCGCAGCGCAGACCGCTCGCGCGC
>NW_010547805.1:616-989 GCF_000687285.1 Phaethon lepturus | reverse complement strand
ACCAGGTGCTGTCGTACCATGGCTTCCCCTGACCGCGAGGCTGTGCGCCCAACACCTCCACGTGCAAGCCGTTCTCTCTCGCCCTCTCTGTGCTGCTTCAAACGATTCCCACTCTTTGCCAGTTAGTTTTGCTACCATGTTTTCAAAACGCATCTCATTTCTTATTTATTTTACCCCTGCTACCTTTTTTCTCCCCCCACCCCCTTGCCTAGTCTCAAACCAGGGCTGAACCGGGCAGCCAGGGCTGAACCAAAGAAGCTTTAAAGAGCATTTCCTAGCGCAAAGCCTGGTGCCTTAGCGAAACGGTGCAGTGAGTGGGTGCGCCGAGCCGCTCTGTCGGGGATCCCGTCGGCGTGGGGCCGGCCTGGGAGGC
>NW_010547805.1:0-529 GCF_000687285.1 Phaethon lepturus | reverse complement strand
CTCAGGCGGTGCCGCCGAAGAGGCCCGATCGCGCAGCCCGCAGAGCTTGTCATTACCACGTCGACAAAATCTCTAGGAACAAATTATCTTCGTGAGGTTAAATCTTGCTTAAAAATGTGTTAACAAAAGAGGAAAGCATGCAGTCCTACGATCCAAAATCAATGCGCAGATGATGAATCTTGAAAAGATTCTAGTGAAATGAGGCAGCTCATGTAATTATGGTTGTATGTTTACTGACACTTTGAGCACCCCGCATCGCTGGGGATGGGAGAGGCAGTTTTGCCTTCGAAGATTTAATATGTAGGAGGGTGGTCACCTGTTCTAAAAGGTCTAATTGCCTGGGCTGATTCCCCCTTTAAAGTAATTTATATTGCTGAAAGGATGACTCCCTTAGGGGTATATTCTTTGAAATTGTTGCTAGCACAGAAAAGATTTTTTTCTGTCGCTGAAGTAGAAAAATTCTGCAAATTCTCAAATTGGAGCTGACCTGCTCTTTTTGGAGCCCCTCGCTCCCATGAAGGGGAACCTC
>NW_010547804.1:0-2535 GCF_000687285.1 Phaethon lepturus | reverse complement strand
GGCTTTCTCGCCGGCCCGCACGCGTGCCGCCGGGCTACCTTCTGGAAGCTGTCTACACTATGCTTTGGACTTCCCCACGCTTTCCTCCGCAATCACAGAAGGCCTAGACGTGTACCTCTATTATCAAATCAAGTTTGTGTCATGAACCTTCCTGCGCTTCAGGAAACCGTGGTCCTACTTTTCGTACACCCCAGGTGGTGCAGCTGGAGCTCTTTGGGGGTGACCAGCCATGCGCACGGTCTGGAGGCCAACACAGTGAGTCCCACTCCTCCTCCTCGCTTCATCACAGCACAGAGACACCACACTCACATCCCTCAAATCCTGACTAAGATGGGCAAGCTAAACTTTGGCTCTTCTCCCTGACACGTTGTGAGGCAGTTCGGGGACCCTGTTAGTGCTTTTTGATCATAAAGTGTGGAACAGAATTTAAAATCCAAAGATGTCCTTGTTTTCAGAGTGGACGTTTAGCAAACAGTATCTCTACAGAGATACTAAATAAATGCTTTCACTACATCAGTGACGTGAAAAAAATTCATGCACTGCAAAATTTTTTCTTTTAATAATTTAACAAAGATTTTAGTCACAGGGTGACAAGATATATACAGGAGGGAATAAGACAAAGGTGGCACAAGTGTACCTCTAGAAAAACATTCCCTGACCCCTTTTTATTTAGATATAACCAAAGCAAACAGGACTTTAAAGAAATTTGTCAAATTACTATTTCCAGGCTGATAGTGAATGTGGGAAAAATTGTTCAGAATAACTTCCATGGCTGATATATGCAACTTCAGAGTAGAGAAGTAATCTGAAAACCCCAAAGATCATTGACTATAAGATTACTGCTATACTGTATTAGGTTAAACTGGACGCCCCTCAAAAACCTCAGCTATAAACAGTATTCTTCAGTCATTTACTTTTAACTAAGAGCAGGTTCGAATTTTTTTTTGTTGACCATGTGAAATTAGTTAACATCAATTTGTTCCAATAATGGCAAAATAATATACTAAACTGTACCCGTTGCAACTATTTTCAGCTCTACAAATGAAAGGTACTTTGTGCCTTGAAAGAGACAGAAAATTCTCTGTCCTCTAGTTACTTTAAAAACAGTGTCTCCGTTAAACATTAGTATCATCCTTGCAAGTCTTCAGCTGCAGAAATGTTATCCTTAACATTTTAAATCAAGGTGAAACAGTATTAAGGAAACAAATTAGAACAGTAAATGTAGAGATCTGACATCCATAGTTGCACTGATTTCAGCAATAGCATGTTATTTCCTGGTTATTAAACTCTAAATAGAACCGAACCCTTTAAATGATACTGTTGAGCTGTTGAGATCAACTTTATGTAAGATTGAAAAAACCCTCAAATTTGTCATATGAGTTTCTCAGTCTCTCATCTACCTGATGAATTTCTCAGCTTGCATATGTTAGAGCCACAACTGCCAAGAGATGAAGCACATTAATCCTCTCTCCTCAGCTTTCTAATTACACAGCTTAAGCTTTAAAAAAAGAGGTTACATAAGAGCAGTTTATAGCACGGATGCTTGAAAATAGTAGCTACTTAACCTCTAGCACAGTTCAAAGTTCATAAAAGGTATTTAAAGTGCATATAAAACATCTACATTTTCCTTGACAGTCAGAGCTACATTAGTAGAATAAAAGTAAAATCACAGAGTGTGGTCTGACGTACCCTCACAAAATAATTCAAGAGGTTTTAAGAAGTTACTTTTCTGCTGGTGAGACAAAACTGCTCTCAACGCATGGCCACTGTCCACCTCACTGTCACGGCACCAACTCCATTATTTTAGTTTTAAACCCCACAAGTTCCCTGTCCAAAGTCCTGCCACTCACTTCCATCCACCTGCACCCTCTTCCCTGACTTCTCTCCACCCTCTCCCGTACCTTTTCTGTCACATCCACTCTCTTTTATTCTCTCTTCAACCGTTCTTTAAAATCTACCTCCTCCTTCCTCTTCTTCAGCCTGCTTCCCCCTCAACAGCCTTGTTCCCTTTCTTTCCTCAGTGGTTCCTGGTGTTTTGTTCTCTGACAGTCTGGCTTCCCTTAGCACATGAAGTTCAACTGCTTTGGGAATGCACTAGGTAGGAAGATAACGCCTTGGTACATGACAGCTTCCGCTAAAGCAGAACGTACTGCATCTTTTTAGCCATCATCCAAGCGACCATGAAACGGTGGGAGAACCGGCTCTCTAGGCACAGAGCCTCTGCGCTCAGAGACAGGCACTTGTATTTTGGTATGAACCATGAAGGTGTGAGCAGAATTGGCCTCGTGGAAGTTTTAAACACATATGTGTGCAAAAAAAAAAGAGGGATACAATAAAATACATGCACCGTTACTTCTTCCTCAGTACTTCCACGTTCTTCATTTTCATTAATCTTGATACACCAGTGGTCAAATTTTTTATGTTTCCCCCTATAATTTCTTTTCTCAAACAGCAGAAAACTTTAAACCCCTGCGGGAGGGAGGAAGGGGCGAGATGGGCCTGTTTCGGTTACAAGGAGGGGCAGCGGCGGGCGGC
>NW_010547803.1:5131-5457 GCF_000687285.1 Phaethon lepturus | reverse complement strand
GGACCTCAGCCCGCCAAACCCAAGGGAAATTTCAAGAAGGGCTGGGAGAAAAGACAACTGCCTCGTGAAACGACAGGTTTGTCTTCAAAATAGATAAATCCCGCGTGGGACAGGGAGCTGAGCAAGCCCTTCGGGTTGCCCACTGGCCTTTCTTGCCTCTCGGTGTCCCTGAGCCAAAGGGAAGCAAACCACCGAGGACGGGAACCAGTAACTCTGCTTTACAAGTTCACAGCGTTATCCGCAGGGCTCAGGAGCCGCGTGCCGAAAGAGTGCCGCCAGCGAACACCGAAACCGGGCTTTTCCGGAGAAAGGCTTGCGAAGGAAAA
>NW_010547803.1:3419-5100 GCF_000687285.1 Phaethon lepturus | reverse complement strand
ACACCGCAGCCCTCCATCTAATCACGACTGCGTAGTTAAAAGGCAGAGGATTAGGAGCCAGCCGTTAAGCCGGGGCTACGACATGCCAGCATTGCAATTATCTATTGCTGGAAAGGGCTGGCAAATAAAGGAACTTGTTTCAAAGCACTCGTTAGCTACAGGAGATGTTGCGGGGAGCTGAAGTACGGCCTCAAGCGGCTCAGGAAGGACTGGGCTTCCCTGGGGAGATCTGCTGGAGGAGCTCCCAGGGCAGGTCCCGGCTGCCCAGCGGGGCACAGCCAGGCTGCCCCTGCCCAGAGAGGCTCCTGGACACGACACAGCACTTCCAGGGGACCCCGCAGGCTCCCTGCCTCCATCCCATCAGCTCCGACGCCGCTGTCGCGCAGCAAACGCGCCGCTGAGCCCCGGACGCAGGGCAGCTCAGCTCTCGGCATCCAGCAGCTCGAGGGCAAAGGGTTTCCTCCGCCGGCTCGGAGGAGGATCGCCCTGCCCACTGCAGACAGGCCCCTAACCCCCCTCCATCCCCGGGTCAGCCCTGCCCCATGCCCAGCTGGGGCCCAGCAGGTCAAGGTCACCTGGTCACAGTCTCTGCACAAGCAGTACCGTGCACCTCCCCGTCTCCTTCTTACCTCCCTCGTAATCCAGAGAAAAAGCAAGACCCCGGGCTCATTAGCACTAACGAGCCCTGCGAGCAGCACGCTCCACCCAGTGCAAGTACTCACTAACCCTCCTGGTGACCCGCGGCCAGGCGCCGGGACAGCTGACCCACCTGGGAGAGGGGACGTTCAAGTGCATCGGTAAAACTGCCTGGCATCCCTGTGCAGGCACTCCGGGAGTGAAGCAGCTCAAGCCCCTTTTATTTCTGAATGAGCCTGCCCTGGGGGGTGGAAAGCAGTTTAAACAAGCTATAAAAAGCATCTCGGCTAATCCAGACTCGGGTCCCTGCAGGACTGTCTATAGGCACAGCTGGCATGCCCTACAAGCGGCCACCAGTGGACTACAGCCATCCCCGCCCCAGCAGATGCTGATGAGCCACCAAGCTGCGGCATTTGCGCGTGGAGATGGCTACGGACCTCAGCCCCTCTCCCAAAGCAGACCTCGGAGAAGGGTTTCCAGAGAGCCGTGGTCCAGCTCCAGCAGGGATGTGATTTACGCTGCAAAGCGATGTGGTGTCCCATAAATTGCTCAGGGAAGGCGTGATTTGGGGACATTAGTCCGTTGCCATTATCACAGCCACACGGCGCAGCGCTGGGTCCGGAACAGGCTGTCGGGAACATGACGGAGGGGATCGCAGCACCCATCTCAGCCTCGGAGGGATGAATTTGGAGAGGGGGAAAGCCGTCTGCCGTGGCACCTCCCTGGCAGGAGAGGATGGCAGCACAGTGGAGAAGGCACAAGCTGGAGGAGGAGGTCAAAGCCCAGCTGTGCCCCACGACCAAGGGTCCTCCCTGGGAGCAACATCACGGTACAAAACCCACCCAAATCCTGCTGCCAGCTGCCTTCCCCCCCAACAGACATTTTAACGAAGCACCACCTGATTAAATAAACAGAGCTGATCCTGCTCTTCGTTCTCACCCCTCCTATTGACAGTATCTTCATCATTATGCAAGACCTTGTTTACACAGTTTAATCTTCATAATTATACTCTGGCAAGGAGTAAAACACCAAGAAGAAAGAAAAA
>NW_010547803.1:0-3388 GCF_000687285.1 Phaethon lepturus | reverse complement strand
GGAAAGAGGAAGGAAAGGAAAAGAGTCAAAGGTGATCTGTGCTCTAGCATCTCATTGGGAGACAAAATCTTTTTGATTTTGACTGGATTATGGAGAGAGTAGGGGAGATGCAGGATGCTCTTTTCCTAAGAAAAGAGGGATCAGAGCCTAATGTGCCTAGGAGGGAAGCAGATCCAGCCCAGCAGCAGCACTCCAGGGAGCGGGGAGGTTGCAGGGATGGGCTCACAGCCTGAGGACCTCATCTCTTTTACTTTATACTTCTTCTCTGTAAGTAAGGTCTCCTCCAGGTAAATAAAAACACTTGGCCCAGCCTTAATTGCATGGAAACTCCTTGTGCAGAAACAAATACCACAAAGTAGGTAAAACCAGAGCTCAGATCTCCCAAACTGCCCATCAAATGCACTGGCCCCTCTGCCCTCAAAATCAAGTCTCACTCACTGAAGCCCATAGAGCTCCAACGACTAAGTAACATCTACTCTGCATGCTGGCTTTGCCTGCCATCACACATCACATTTAATTCATCACCTGGGCACAGTTTTTGTGCCAAGTCCCTCTCCACATCCTCCCCAAACTGAAATGTTCACAATTCTGGGTTCTGGCCTGATGCCCAAAAGAGAAGGAAGCCAAATTATCCGAGTCTTTGGTGAAAATTAGAAGTGATTCCCCAGTCATTGCAGATTTTGGCCCACAGAACTGAAAGCTGGATATGGCCAGGAGGACCTGAGCAGTGAGCTGGGAGGCGATGCGGGGAGGAAGGCCAGCAGCACCCAGCGGGACGGGGCTGTGACACAGACTGTTCACGGTGCTGCATCACCCAGCTGGGACCTATGGGGAGAATATTATGCAGGTGCATGGGGAACCCAGGGGCTACAGGGAGAGGTATTCTCTTTTATTAGACAAATTTTCAACACCCAAGTCTCTTGAACCCAAAAGCTGAGCTACAATTTCTAACAGCAGCAGCCAGGCTAATAAAAGATGCTCCGTCTCCCACAAACCTTGTTTTGCTCAGAGCCCAACACCGTCGCGACGCTGTCAAAGTGATGCTCAGCCACAGGAATCTTTCTCCATGAAGGGGACCACAGTGAATTCTCTTACTGGCCAGCGTTATAGACGCATGAAAAGTCTGGCTTTGGTTTCCAGCTGACGAACTTGCCTGAACTCCCCATGTTCTGCAAAACCAAGAGCTGGGTGAGCTGGACCAGGGTTCTCCCAGCTCCATGGGGAATTCTTGCCTGAATCCAGAGCTGTCACGAATGAAACACATTTTGGTGCTGAGATGAAGTCAGAGCCATCCTTGGACATTTCTACAAACAGTATCTACACTGATTTTCTCTCTCTCCCCTTCCTACTTGCTGCAGGTGCTTTCACAGCTCAGGGCTTTGCATTGCTTTGCTAAGCATGTCTGGAGCATGATTAATGAAATGTTTTGGTGCAAAGGGCCAGGTTTCCTTTTCGCTGTTTGCTGATGGCACCGCTGCCAGGAATCTACACCAGGCAGGGGATCGCACCATGGGCTTCCGTAGAGCAGCGAGGCTTTGCCCAGCCAGCAACGAGCACCCGATTTACAGGACCCATCCTGATTGCCGGTATCTTTTCCTGCTCCTGCAAGTCGTCCCTGATTCCCATCAGCTGAGAATGTGGGGTGCTGATTTTAGGGAAGCAGTGCTGATTTGCACCAGGTTACAGCTGGAGTGGGGGGCAGCGTCAGTGCTTGCCCACGCTGGGCTGGGAGCAAGGTGACACAGGACCGTGACATGGAGGGGTCAGGCTCAGCATGACACCAATGTGGAGGAGGCACAGAGCTGGACACTGCGGGGCAGCTAGGAGAAGGTCTTGGGAATTTCTGCTCTTACACAGGGAAAGCCTGACTGGTTAACAACAGGGTAACCCTGCTGGTTCTGGTGGCACCCATACTGGCCTGCACTGGTTCAAGAACAGAAGCCTGCCCAGCAGGTGCTCTGCTCTGGACCTGAGGGACCCTCCAGCCTGGTGCTCTCCTGCCATCACAAACCCCTCGTCCACACACATCCTCATCTCCAGTGGGACCTTGTGACCACCCTGCAGCTCACTCCCTGTGCCCCCCAGCCTGATCCCAGGTCGCTGCTGCAGATGGGCTTCCCCTGCCCCAGGAGCGCTGCCCAGGGCACGGGGGAGAGCGATGCTCAGGCCAGTCACTTCCTCACCACGGACCTCAAACCTACTTAAGACAGCAAATAGCCAAGCAAAGAGCATACCCCTGGGGTGCATGTGTCCTTCCCAACTCTCTCAGAGTCATTCTCCACCTCACGCTCAGAGCAAGCCCAAGCTGTGGGGACCCTTCATGCCCCTGCTCCGCCACTGCTTTCCGGCATCACCTTGGCCAAGTCCCCCAGCCCCAGGGCTCTCTTTGCAGAATCCAGCTGCAGGAATCCCTCCAGGCAAGCAAGGCAGAGCCAGGCAACTCCAGGGGAGAGGCAGACAACGTCTCCAAACCTGAGCACAAGCCAAGGGGCACAGGCACAGCCCCGTCCTCCTTCCCAGCTCCAGCAGTGGCCTGGGCTAAGGAAAAAGGCAGCAAGCAGATCCCTCTGGTGATCCCAGGGGATGCCCAGCCCCCAAACACAGCAGGGAGCACTGGCAGCTGCTCGGCTAGGCTCACCCCACCATGTGCTTCACCCCCCAGCACTTTCCCCTTCTGTGGGTTTTTGGTCCCTCTCCCCAAAGGCAAACCAAGCAATTACCCAAGTCTCCCATGTGTCTCAAGCCTGGGAGCAACCTAAATGCACCTCTGGTGAAATAAGGAAGCTGGAGAGCAAGTACTGGAGAGGGGAAGCAAATGCATGGAGGCAAAAATGGGGAGAGTTAGACCAAGGGGAAAAAAGCAGTAAGTGGGCACAGGCGTGCTGGCTTTCAGGCTTGGATATCAACCCCAGCCCCGCTCCCGCTTCAGGGTGGGTTTCAGAATCCCCATCAGCACCAGCGGATTTAAACCAGAGGAACTGATTCCCCCACGAGTACCAACATCCCCGAGAAAGGTATTAAAAAAGACAGCGGCAAACAGCCGTATAATTAGTCCTCCAAAATACCAACGTGGCGAGTGAATGGGGAGCCGGCAGAGAGCGAGCGCGGCAGGACCACACGCTGACCTGCGGGCAAACTTGCCCGGATCCCCGGCATCCCAACCTGGGCTCAGTCCCACCCCCCCGCCGCCGAACCGCAGCCCCCCACGCAAAATGTGCTCCGACAACCGCTTCCTATCCCGCAGGGGCCGAGCAAGGCGGGGGGAGAACCGGGAAAAGGGGACAAGAAAATGACAACTTTACCTAAAGGGTCTCAAGGTGACGAGGCATCTTCTGACCATTATCTTCCCATCCGCGTTGACTGTGATCATCGTTCAAAGTTGCGGGGA
>NW_010547802.1:0-6382 GCF_000687285.1 Phaethon lepturus | reverse complement strand
CTCAAAGATTCTATGATTCTGTGATTCTATGTTTCTTTGACCTTTTGCTATCAGACACTAGAAATGCTAAAAATATTATACATTTATGAGAAATATACAAAATGTTCTGAGTTAACCTTTAAATGGCAATACAGTCTATTATTCTCTTACTGTTATCACAGAAAATTGAGTTCTTTCTATCAGTTCAGTCATACATAGCTACCCACAAGGCAGTGTCTTATTCATACCTTTTCAGCATTTTGAGCGTAATTCCAAATACATTTTTGTGTTTCATAAACAATTCTGTGTTACTGTAAAGAATTACAGAATTAGACAGTGTAGAATTTTCCTAAAAATACCACAGTGTTCTAGGCATTAGAATGCAGAGTAATTTATTACCTTTATGTACATTATCCATAGAAGGTTCTATAAAATAATTTTCACATTTGACTGCTAAAATCTGATATTTACCTTCTTTTTCTTTTGTTTAGGAATTTTCACAGAAGATCTTCAGCCAATGTTTGCTCTGAAGTTAGAATCTACTTTGTTTTTCTTAAAATCTTGTAACTATTAAATTTCAAAAATGTTACAGATCAATTTTTGCTACCAACAGAAATCAGATTTTTCAAAATTATGCTATTCTAGGTACCATGTTCCTCATGCAGACAGCATGTTTCTTTATATTTGTTGATAAGACCAGGGTGGTCTGAGATGAAACCCCATGAGCAAATAACACAGTTTAACCTTTTATGAAGCGTTCCCCTTGTCATATGGCATAAATACCTTAATCTGGTGGCTATTTTAGCATGTGCAGGAAAGGAGCTGCAATTCTTTTAAACCAAATGCAGACTTCTGCATGGACTTTAAAAATTGCTGTGAGAGAAGTTTTAAAATTCTATCATCTGAGTAATTTTTAATTCAGTAATTAGAGTTAAAAAGCTAGTATTCCAACGACTAGATTGTACACACTGACTGCATTGTGACTGCTCTAGTAAGAATCATTCACCTACATGGGTGGGGTTCAGATCCAATAGTTAAAAGATGCTACTTAAAAATTTTCCAGAAGAAAAATCTAATCTCCTCACCCACCTCTATGATGCAACTTTAAGAATATCCTCATAATTTTTTTGCTTCTTTGCTAAGCTTAATGATCTCTTTGGAATTCATTTCAGCATTTAAGCTGCAATTTCAGCAACAGTGAGGCCAACATGATTGTAATCCTACGGGATATCTATTTCATCAAAAGAAATCTTCATTCAAGCTATAGCCAACTACTCTGCGCATCCTGTGATAAAACAGTTAATTGTAACCCATTCATTTTATCTTCTACTTATTTGTTCCAAATGTAATGACTTTTAATATAGACAGATAAACTCCCTATTCTCGTACTAGATCAAGGGCTATTCAATATCCTCCATATTCTTATATTTTAATCATTCATTCATTCCAATTCTTCCCATCCAACAGTCAGTAATTATGCATCTTCCAATAGCTTCTCATGATTGCCTCTCCTTTTACTTCTACCAATTTCTACTTCCCCTCTTTACATTTTTGTTATCTTCATTATATACTCCTCATAAAGCAAGGAAAAATTGGCAAAACGCTCCAAGGCTCTGCCTCTATAAAATAGTTAAGCAGGTGAAAATGTATAAGTAGTGCCACTGAAGTTAATAACAGCACAAATAAAGTGCTCCACCTGTAGCTGAGCTCAGCCTGCTGACCAGGAACTGAGAGATCTGGCAGGTCTGCATATTCAGTGGGTAGCCAAAACTCAGACAAGTTGCATGGCCTGGTGAAAATGGTGTGGGTCTCCTCATCTATTCTATATCCTGTTCTGATACAGAAGATGGCACTCTATTCATCAATCACTCTCTGCAGGCCTAATTAATGTATAGAGAAGGCAGAGGGCACATTTACTATCCAATTTATCACCTACCTGGTCCATAGTCTGCTATTCTGCATAGACTGCATAGTCTGAATAGACTGCTTCCTAGTGAAGTCTCATCAGAAAAACACTGATAGGTGATTGAGAGAGGTATCCAGTTCAGTTTCTCTTGCCAGTATATAAACAGCCTCTATATTTACCAATGCCACCTATTCTGTACTGCACTGTTTCAATATTCTCATTAAAGATTCACATGTATAAGTGCTTTGCAAGATCCAAAATAAATTGTTCAATATGACAGAACACATTCTTTAAATATTTACCTTATTTTTTCAAGAATACAAATGGTTCCCATTTTTCTTTTTGCTTATTTTATTTTTTCTAATACATTAATTAGACTTCTTTACTGTTTCACACTTTGTAGTTTAGCCCCAGCCAGCAACTAAGCACCACGCAGCTGCTTACTCACTCCCCCACGGTGGAACTGGGGAGATCACGTCCTACTCCCCCAGGTGGGATGGGGGAGAGAATCAGAAAAAAAACTCATGGGTTGATATAAAAACAGTTTAATAGGACAGCAAAGGAAGAAGAAACAACAATGATAACAATAACAACAACAACAACAATAATAATAATAATGATAAGAGAATATACAGAAACAAGTGATGAACAATGCAGCAATTGCTCACCACCTGGTGATCGATAGCCCGTCTCCGAGCAGCGATTCCTGCCCCCCAGCCAACTCCAATTTATATACTGAGCATGATGTTATATGGTATGGAATATCTCTTTGGCCAGTCTGGATCAGCTGTCCTGGCTGTGTCCCCTCTCAGCTTCTTGCTGGCAGGGCATGAGAAGCGGAAAAGTCCTTGACTAGTGTAAGCACTACTTAGCAACAACTAAAAAGATCAGTGTGTTATCAACATTATTCTCATACCAAATCCAAAACACAGCACTATACCAGCCATCAGGAACAAAAACCAACTCTGTCCCAGCCAAAACCAGAACAATGTCTTTCAGATCCTTTACAAAAAAAAAAAAAGCAGTAATTTCAACATCAAAATTTCTCACATTGCTTCATAATTTTCTTCTCAAAGATGACAACTTGCCAAAGCCATATTACTGATGTCCTTTATAATTAAATTAGGGTCACATTTTCATTACTGTTTTAACTACTGTCACACTAACTACCTGACCTCTTTTTTGTTAAGAATGCTTTCTGTCTCTGGAGGTATTTATCCCAAACTCATCATGCAATCCTGACTATGTAAGTACTACTGAGTGTTTGCAGCCTTACTGCTTCAAATGCAGCTGCAGAATTTTTAATCATAAAAAACAATCAATCAAAGACATGAAAGTGAATATCATCTGTACCTTTTACAAACCTAATTTTCAAAGGGATCTTGTTTCAGTTGTGAAAAAGAAATGCTATGTGTGTAATCAGTATATATTAACCGGTACTGTAGCTTTTCACTAAAGCAGTGGAAACAGCTACTTTAAACAATCTTACACCTGATTCCAAATGGTGCTGTCATAAGCAAAATGACAAATACAGCTTAGAATTTCACCTTCTGTGTGGTTCATTCATGAGCGCATAGAAAAAACTTGCAATAATCTGGAGACTGTTTCTGTTATTTTATTTTTGCCTTGTTTTCATCATAATAAAATCATACAGCCTACCCACAACCATTGCAATTTTAAGACCAGTCCAGATGCTGCTGTCATTTGCATCAATATAAACCCAATAGCAGGGTGAAACCCATGGTTGATTGGTATCAGTACTAACATTTTCATTGCACTTCTGCAGGGCTTGTAAACTGTAAGATTTCTGTTACAGTAATTTTTTTCATACTGAAAATGCCAAGAATGCTGAACAATTTGTTTTGAGGTAAGTTAACCTAGAATTTAGCTGTTGTCAAGAGATCTGTTGTCAAGGATGTAGTCAGAGATGATAATGAGGAGGGATAATGATCTAATATCTGCATCTTGAAGCATTTGCTTCTTACTTCTGAAGAGTGTATGGGAAGAAGGAAGGCATTATAACAGGGTTCTGTACTTTCTCTGTACATCCTTGTAGCAATATATGCTGCATGTTCTCTTTTCCTAATGAACTTATGGCCACTTTTTATTCTACGTGGCAACAAAATCCAGCTCAGAAGGAAGAACAAAAGCAAATACCCCAGAAGACAGCAGATATGAGTTTAGTCAACAGCCTTTAGAAAAGCCTTCTGAGTCATTCCTGTGCTTTCTGCCTGTATTTTCACCAGATTGCAAACTCTCTATTTAAAGAGATATGCATTTGACACTATCAACATTTACTGGAAGTCTTTCTCAATAAAGTTCGATGACCTGAAACCTGTCAGATGTTAAAAAATGAAAAAGAAGCATTTGGAAAAACAGTCTTCAACAATACAAAAATGCATTGATATATTTTACTCTCTGAACATAAAATACAGAATCACAGAATCACAGAATTGTTAAGGTTGGAAAAGACCTTTAAGATCATCAAGTCCAACCATCACAGAAATCACAGAGAAATCACAGAAACACTAGGTTGGAAAGGACCTTCAAGATCATCAAGTCCAACCATTAATCCAGCGCCACCATGTCCCCTAGACCATGTCCTGAAGCGCCACATCCACACGTTTCTTGAACACTTCCAGAGATGGCGACTCCACCACCTCCCTGGGCAGCCTGTTCCAATGCTTGGCCACTCCTTCAGTAAAGAAATTTTTCCTAATATCCAATCTAAACCTCCCCTGGTGCAACTTGAGGCCATTTCCTCTCGTCCTATCACTAATTACGTGGGAGAAGAGACCAACACCCACCTTGCTACAACCTCCTTTCAGGTAGATTTTGGGAGCGATAAGGTCTCCCCTCAGCCTCCTCTTCTCCAGACTGAACAATCCTTGTTCCCTCACCTGCTCCTCATAAGACTTGTGCTCCAGACCCCTCACCAGTTTCATTGCCCTTCTCTGGACACGCTCCAGCAACTCAATATCCTCCTTCTAGTGAGGAGCCCAAAACTGAACACAGTATTCGAGGTGCGGCCTCACCGGTGCCGAGTACAAGGGCACGATCACTTTCCATTTTTTTTTAATGTTTTAATCCTGAACTTCTCACTCACAGGGAAATTTACATTGGAGCTTGATACAAATAAAAGTGGTGGGATCGGGAGCTTTTTTACTTCAAATTTACTGTAAATATGCAGAAATTTCCATTATAATTTATTGCCCTACTCCCTACCTAACTTGGACCAAATGCTTCAATACAAAAAAAAAATTGAAATTAGATATGAAGAACAGCTGTTAAATATGTGCTGAATATGTATGGTCTAACAAGTAAATCAATGGTAACAAAAACTCTTATAATGAAAACCACACTACATAAATCAACTTAAAGCAATGGAAAACTATGGACCATGTGTTATTAGACTTATAAGAAACAATGTAGAAAACTGTGCATAAGCAAAATGCTTTAGGAGACTAGCCACCATTGCAATTCTATACCTGCAAGTAACTTCATTAAGAAGCAAATATCAGACCTGTAGTTTTGTTATTAGAAGTGATCTAATTACACATGTCCAAAGACGGTCAAGAAGATGTGATAGCCTAACATTTAATGAAAGACTCTATTGAGATTTCGAAGCTGAGAATGGCATTAGTCTGGAATTGTTTCTCTGTATTTTATTACGCAGCTCTTCATTCTATCTACAGAGGATGAAAGCCTTCCATTCCATTGCCACGGAATGAGAGGCCATGGAATGAGAGGCCATGGAATGAGAGACCATGGAATGGTGCAAGTAAGCCTATATACTTTAAAAGTTATCAAATAAATATTTTTGTTATGACTACCATGAGTTTGGGGATTAATTCCAACAATCTAAATCTCATATCCAGTGGATAAATTCTGAAACACTCACCATGATTCCAGTGAGTAAACAGACTCCTTTCCCACAGTATGTATTAGGTACCATGTCACCATATCCAATGGATAGAAACGTTATTGAAATCAACCACATTGCTCCAAGGAAGTTGCTTGTAACATCCTGTTGATCATGGTACCTGAAAAGAAAAAGAAAACAATTTCTTTATAATGAAAAGTTCTGTTAAATTTTTGTGCTGTCAGAAAGAAATCTCACTAACTGGTGTGTGGTGGATCGACCTTGGCTAACAGCCAAACACCTACCCAGCCGCTCACACCTCCCTGCTCGGCAAGATGGAGAGGGGGGGAATTGGTTTGTGTAATGATAAACAAAAATAAAACCTAAAAAACCACACACAAACCATTTCCCAGGTTCAACTTTACTCCTTCATTCCCAACTCTTCTACCTGTTCCCCCAAGCATCGAAGAAGGGATGGGGGTTACGGTCAGTATATATGTACTAGGCCTGGCTAGGATAGAGTTAATTTTCTTGAAAGCAGCTCATATGGTGCTGTGTTTTGGATTTTTTACCAAAACAGTACTGAGAGCACACTAATATTCTTGCTATTGCTGAACAGTGTTTGCACAGCATCA
>NW_010547801.1:1352-2381 GCF_000687285.1 Phaethon lepturus | reverse complement strand
CTGCGGGCCTGCTGAGCCGCGACAGAAGCCTCTTGCGGGGCTTTTTCCTCCCATCTACTCGGTGCCACCCTTCAAACACACGTCCCCATATCGCTCTCGTGGCCATGCGCTCCCGGGGCCGGCTGCCTGGCGAGGAATGCACTCCCTTCTGTTTGTTTTAAAACTCCTTCTGGGTAATTTCATTTGATGCCCCTTAGATCTTCTGAGAAAATAGGAATAATTGTTCCCTAATCGCCTTCTCCTTATTAAGTTGCAGCTGAGGTTACCGCATGCAAACGAGGTGAGGGGCGGTGGCTGGGCGCAGCGGGCAGGGTGCGTGGGTGCACCCGTGTGCATGGCCGTGGTCTGACACGCACCGTGCATGTGCCGGAGTGATGTGGACCCATCACCGGAGCATGTCGGGGCTGCGTTTGGAAACGGGGAGTGAAAGTCAGGCTTGCTGCAGCAGGATGGGGACTCTGGGTGGGAAATTTCTCACGGAGAGAGGGCTGGGCTGGGAGGTTTGTCCTCTGAACGTCCGTGGCCGTTGCTGCTTTTCGAGGCTTTCCTTTCATCTCTTTTCAGCAGGTCCTGCCGTCCCGCCGCTCCCCATCTGCGTGGGAATGCCTCCCGGGGACACCGTGGGCACCGCAGCTTTGCCGTGCAGGCTGGAGGGCTGTTCCGAGGCGGAGCGTCACTAACGCAGGTCAGTGCCGCAGACACGCTCCCCTGCGCACCCCACGGCCCCGCGTTTCACCTCTCAGCGCATCCCTGCCCACACCGTGCTGTCACAGTCCCTGTTGCCACGCTGGTCCGGCTCCAGCCGTCGCCCCGAGGTGCCAGGAAGGTGTCGGTGGAGGGGACCGGGGCTGGGTGCATGTGTGCAGGGGCTTTGGCGGGCTGCGAGATGCCCGAGTTTCTACGGGCGTGCGTGTCCCCCGGCCATGACATCACCCCATCCCCCGGGGGCCGCAGCAGCGCCGTCCTCGGCACCGAGTCCTTGCACAAGCAGGCGGGTTGGCGTTACAGAGCCAGCCCCTGCCAGCAAAT
>NW_010547801.1:322-1173 GCF_000687285.1 Phaethon lepturus | reverse complement strand
GCCCGCCTGCACCCGGGGAGTGTGAGCCCCTGGGAGAGGCTGGCTGGCAGCACCAGCCCAGTGGGAGCAAGATGGGGCTCATTAATTACAGAGTGCGGGGAGAGAGGGGATTATATGGAGCATCCTCCCCCGGCCCGTGCCCCCCCGCTCCTTGCTCCAGTTTCTCGTCCTTTTTCTGAAATAAATTCCTTTTGGGTTGAAATTTGCCAGGCATGGCTTGGCTCCAAGGGGAATTCTTGGGGAAAGTTTAAGTAAAATTGGTTCAGCCATTTTTAAGTTATTCAAGTGTGAATAAGCAATTTCCCCATGTGCTCCGTTCAGAAATTTTGTGCTTGGGTAACTCAGACCTCTGGAAATGCAGAATAAATGAGGTTTCTGCATCTCGCTAAGCTGGCCGGCTCAGGCTGCAGGGGTTGGTACAGCGTCTCCGGTGGGGAGGATTTCCCAGGGAGATGGCGAATCTTCCCCCGCCTTGAGTCTGGCCCATGGTTAAGTTTCTCAGCGTCTCCATCAGCCGCCACTGCTCTCCCTCACGCTGGCACAGCATCGTACCCCAGCGCACGTGTTAACGGTGCCGTCTTCGCCGCTCGCTTCTCTGTTGCTCATCTCCTTGAGTGACAGCACGTCCAAAACAACAATTTCTGCTTCTTTGCTCAAACTTTGGTGTTTTCCACTGGGGCAACCCCCCCTTTCTGCTGCTTTTCTCCCCAAATACTTCCTTTTACCTGGAAAGCACAATGCCCCACTTGCTGCTTCTCCTGTCCCTTGCAGAGATTTCTCACATTCACATGTCACGTCCCATCTTAAATTAGCGTGCTCACTCTCTTGAACGAGGCTTTTCCCTTCGGGAA
>NW_010547801.1:0-308 GCF_000687285.1 Phaethon lepturus | reverse complement strand
AGCCATGCCCAGCGGTGCCCGGGGCACTGCGGCAGCCCTCGGGGCACCGCGTCCTGGGGAGGCTCCCCGCAGCTCCCAGGGGATACCAGCATTCGGTACCTCGGTCTTGCCCAAATTTTCAGCAGCCCAGGCAGAGCGCAGGCCCGTGCCAATCTCTCTGGCCAGGGTTTGGGAAGCCAAATCCTTCTGGCACAAGGAACAAAAATACCCACCCACGACCCTGGTGGGTTTGTGCAGCAGAAGGAGGAGGCGATACAGACACACTCTGCATCCATCCCGCACGGCAGAGAGGCCGACCACGGCCAGCC
>NW_010547800.1:0-7925 GCF_000687285.1 Phaethon lepturus | reverse complement strand
GGCTGCGGTGCTGGTCGCCAGCCGAAATCACCAGCTAATTTTTTTTCGCTCTGGCAGAGCTCTGTGTCCTTTGGTCTGCCTACAGAAACATAGATAGGTGACTATGGAGTCTGTAAAAGCTGTTTACATGACTTTTACGGCTTTGTTTTTTAATGGAAATGGTATATTCCGTCACTTCAGTCGAAAAGGCTCAAACATTTACTTTGGAAAGAAATCATAAGGAGCCAGAGCTGCCACTGAAATGCAACAAAGATAAACATGACTTTATGGTAATTAATTGATAAGGCATATAAAAAAGTTTTAAACAAAAAAAAATACCGTGTAAGCCTGAGGTAATTTCTTTTATTTCTCTGCCATGAATTCCCTCTTTATCCTTCGCACAGGGAGAGAACAAGTGGATTCATTTTGGTCTCTGGCACAACGTACATGTTATAAACACTACTTTTTTACGGCCTCTTTAGCTCATTAAGGTATCAAAAGTTTCACTCGACTTCATGCCGCATAGGATGCTAGGCACGGTTGGACGCAGGACACTTGGCAGGGGGTTCTCATGTTTTACTTGCCAAACCTCTAATGAGAAGTTTGCCTTTGATGTTTTTGCCTACTTGCTGAAGGACCATTCTGTCCTATGGCAAACCCATTTCCAACCGAAAAGCTTTACTAGAAGAAGGTTTTTTGACCCATCTAATTCTTGGAGACAGAGATTGTGCAGCCTTGCATCAGAGGAGAAAAAATACAACTCTCTGATTAATCTGATACCTGTGTCAGCGGATGGGTGGGTTGTTGCTTTTTCAGCAGCTGTCTGCTGTGGAGAACATAGCTCTAAATCAGTCGGTGAAATTAGTTTCCTTGTTCCTTATGCTTTTAAAAAAGGAGCAAGTGAGAAAGCCGGGTTCACATCTACACCCTAGAAAAACGTAGCAAGAGTTTCACGACAGTGAAACAGCTTTTTATGATCATGAGGGCGCACTGAAATGATGATCTTGGAATCATGCTTAATGGACAAATATGGATTACAATTTGGATGAATATTCCATATTTTTCAAGAGAAAGCTTTTTATTTGACTGTTAACAACTAAGCTTCAAATATCCCTGGCCTGGAAATGAATAGTGGTACTTCATACTTTGCCAGAAGCTGGGGAAAGTGGTTGGTCTTCGCACGTACTATGAAGATGTCCAGGAAGACAAGGTTTTTGAATGGGCTTGTTCTTGAAACCCAACACGGAACCCTTTGGTGACCCATACGAGAGGCTAAAGCACCATAACGTTGCCAAAACAAAATTCACAAGTCAGCTCACGTCAAGGAAGTTCAGCTTGCACGTCCCTATGCAAACTGTTATTCTGTTGTTTTGTGCTGGAGATCTGGGCCACCGCTCGTATTGTGGATGTCAGCCACAAGGAATTGCAGTCTATGAAGAGTGACCTGCAGTTATCCCAGGAAACAGAAAGAAATGTGGTGTTATGTGGGACCTTCTGAAAGGCCCCAAATAGGATAATTGGTTAGTAAACCTTAAGAACTGATTAGTCTTTCTCCATTCTAGTTGGCCTTTAATAGAAATGTTATCAATTTCTACCCTAACCACCTCTTCTTCTTTCTTCTGTTGAGCCCCCCCATCTCTTTTTAAAGCCATTTCATTCTTCTTCTTTGCAAACTCTTTAAGTCTCACTCTTGCCGCAACATGCAAAACTGGCTTTATTTACTGAATATCAACTTATTTTTATGCTTCTGGATATTCTCATGTTGAAACTTAGGGAGGATCCCTACTGTTGCTATGTGAGATTGTTGTACCTATATTTAGATTTTTTACTTTCATTGTATTTGACTGTCCTGGCAAAAAATCAGTTTTGTAACAAATAACAGTTATTCAAAATTACTGGACAATGGCAGGCAGGTAAGGACTCCATTGTTTAAAATTAGGAGATTTTCATTGAGCAAGGGAAAGGTTTTGAGAGAGTTTGCCATGACTTTTTTCCCCAGGTGTTGAGTATGGAGCCTTTGGATATAGGCTTTCTGAACATGCTCAACAACTGAGGCCTCTACAGAATTTCTTCATTTAAAGAATAAAACCTAAGGCTCCTATTGTCCTGACCACTGTCCTTCAGAATACAGCAAGCATTAGGAAACTCATATTTAAAACATTACATCTGTGAAACCTGAAGAAATTAATTCAAATAATATTCACAGGAAAGATGTATTACAGGTGGATTTACACCAAATTAAAGATCAAATGTTAATAAAAGTCACATGAAACTACGTGAGATGGGAAAATTTTGCTGTCCCATTCATAGAGTGATAAGCGAACAATAACAATAGAAAAACAGAAGTTAAAATAAGTCAAAAGTTTTGCTTGCTCTCAAATCGGTGCACAGATTGATGCACAAATTTACACAAAATCATGAAGATACACATACTGTCCTCAAAAGCTGTGAAAAAGCTGTACTATAATAATTATGTCTCTTGTGTAACAGTTAACATTTTTCTGTTTTACAGAGAGTTAAGATGTGTGGTTGCTTCTCAGTCATCACATTAACATTACTGTTTCTTCAGAGCTTTTTCTCTGGCTCCATACACTTCATGCTCTAGATACTACAGCACCCAGTACTTATAAATGATTTACACAGATTACACAATGCTTCATTTATGTATAAAAATTATACAAATGCACTGGACTATGAATTGGGAAAACAGAGTCAGCTTTATGTAGTACATGTTCCAGTTTCCATAGTATTTTCCTAATTCTGTCAAGTTAATTCATGTACTGCTAGACACTTGACTTTTAAACAGACTCTGATTGTTGGTTCAAGAGAAGTATAATGAATGTTATTTGTTCCCCTTCATTATTAAGCATTTGTAAATGGCAATAGTCATCTTCCACCAAAGGAAAATAGTTTCCTACGATAGGAGAGCCCTGGGTTTTTTCCTCAAAGCTAGGTGTTTTCCTCCATGAACAGTACCCTCATAAAACTTAACCATAAGAGGGAACCAAGAAGACATACCACAGAATTTCTTACACTGACCCTGACAGTATTTCGACAATAGCAATACCCTGATACTGTTGCTGATATAGAGCTTTTTTTTTTTCCCAGTCATATCTTGTTAGCAACCCTTTCCTACTCTTCCATTTCACCTCTCACCAGACTCAGTGACTGCACTGGACTTTTTATCACTGCCAGATGCTATTTTAGTTTAAACCACGGAACTAGCCAAAGATTTGACCATTCAGGTTATGCTGAAAAATACTGCGGGCTGTGCTCTGGTGGGATTAATAATCACTGAGACCTGCATCCCAGTATGCAAAGTAGCAACTGGTGAAGGTCTTGGCAGCTGTCAGGCTCAAAAAGAAAAATTCAGAAGCGTGTCCAAACCATTGTTAACAGAAATGAAACATTTTCCGGATTTTCCTGGGTGGTGATTATAAAGCTGACATCTCCCTGGGTACTTCTACCTCCTCTTCCTCCTCTCATACAGCGAGGAGCATCAGGATGCTCATCTGGCCACCAGAGTCAAAGCACCGCACCCCGAACACCATCAGGACCCCAGTATTCCCCTTTCTGTTCTCCAAAATGTCCTCATTCTGCTTGCACCTGCTAAGTTTGGTGAAAGGAGGGTCAGATGAGGAATCAGTAGGATATTTTTACTTGCAGGAAAACATAAACAGGGTGATGATAAATAAGACTGGCACTTGAGTTCAAGACTGGAAGTTGACCGGACTAGATATTTCAACATGAACTTCCTGCTCATAATTAACATTGAGCTTAATAACAAATGTAACATACCTATTTTCTTGTGCTTCACTGTCTTCACCTGATGCATATCCTCTTTCATGATGACCATGAGCAAAGACTCGAGCTCACCCATCAGGCTTTCCCCATGCTGTGAAGCCCATGGGATGGGACAAGTAGTTCTTCCCTTCCACTTGTCTTCCGTGGCTGAGCCATCTGCAGCCAACAAGTAAAAGGCCTGTCCCATAAACAGAAACATGCATCAGATGCTATGAACAGTTCCATAGCTACATTTTCAATACATATAAAAAAAATAATTAGTTTTATTTACATCTTTGGATTTTCACAGCTTGCATTTGTAATGACGACCTTCAAGTTTGGCACTTCCTGGCAGTTAATGACCTGTGAAGCTCAGGCCTGGTGGTTTCACCAAACCTTTTACCCCAACTAGTCATTAGCTGTCAGGAAATGCCCTCCCCATTGTTCATTACTCCTTAATTATGTTCATTGATTCCACCTGTGAAATGCACCCTGGGTGCATTTTAAAGCATTATAGGAGTGTGCCGATGAAAATATTAGTGATGACCTTTTTTTCTCTCTAATGGGTGTTGTATGCTATTTGCACTTTTAGAGTTAAGGTTATTTCAACTTTTTTCCATTATATAATTCTCCCCCCTCAACGGTTTATAACTGTGCAATAAAAATTCACTCAGTTTGAATCTTGGCAAACAAGGTTTTAAGTTGGAAAAAAAAGTCACTAAAGCCAAGTTGGAGTTTAAAGAGTGTAAAATATAAAGCAAACTGAATTTTCTTAAATACATTTTTGTGCTTGCATAAATGAAAAACAGATTAATTCTTTATATTTATTGAACTTTGATTGCTGTACACAAAATAAGTTCGCTGTTGAGGTTGTTTTCCTTGGTCCAAAAGTACAGGCATGTTAGATGTATTACGTATTGCCAAACTACGGAACGGAGAAAGGTGGTACCCAGGAAAGAAAAATAAGCATATGAATAATTAATTTGAACTTGAAATAAAGCTCAGAATATGAGCTTTTCCCAAGGCTGTCTACTTAAGTAACGAGGCAAAGCATTCATTTAAATGAAATGCAATCTATCTCCCAGTCTCAAACACTCAGGAGCCCATTTTCCTCTCAGAAACACACTATGCATGATATATCATATTCTTATCTGATTTTTATGCACCACTAGGACATCTTCAAGGGATCAAGCTGAAGCAAGATGCTCTGATACATCTCTTGGTTGCCTTAGAAACACTTGTGAGATTGGTGACATAGACTGCAGAACAGCCAGCACCTCTGGATGAGCGTATCTGAAGAGACGCAATGGTACCACGGCAAAAAGGAAACCTGGAACACAAGATGCTGTTCACAAAACCTAAACAAACCTCTTATCAATGCCATGTAAGACAGATTAATTACTTTTATAATTTTGATCTCAGTGAGGGAAGGTGATGTCAGCAGAAAAGCGTTTCAAAGTGCCCAGAATTTGGTCATTCAGCTGCGTGAAACAGGTAAATGATGTCTCAAAGCCAAGTAGATGAAAAGAGTCTCAGTTCACAAACGTATGAAAGATATCTTCTCTGTTAACTTTACACACTCTGTTTTATGGCTCTTTCCTGTTTAAGTATGGGAACTTCGAGCTCTGGAGTCATTCATGAAATGATTTTAGCTGCGATCGTTGTAAATAAGTGTTAGGCCGGAGTCTTAGAATTAGTGATCTTCACACATCAAAAATAAACGTGACTGAGAAGGAAGGTGAGGAGAAACATGAGCAGAAAGCCAAGATCTAAAGTGAATCCAGTGGTGTCAGGTCCCATACTGAGCTCCAGAAGTACTTCCCTTTTGAAAGACGCTCTGACCTCTCCTCTTAGCAGAACAAGTGCCCCTCTGTCCAGTCAATAACCAATATTTTGTTTAGGACCTCTTTATTTTCAGAGCAAAGAGGCTTTTCAGCAGTCTGCACTTCACTGCTCAGCCAGTCTTGAAGTCAGTTTCTGGGACTGAGTGACCTTCACCCATCCCTACTTTCAGTTATGAGATTAACTGCAAATATACCTGAAATTTGTCAATTCATCCATTACACTATGTGCAAAGATGAGCGAAGTCTGAAGAGACAATTATCCTTTTCCCCTCACCTCAGCCTTAGCAAGCACTTACAGTTTCACATAAAGAAAGCAAACTACTTTTTTTTTTTTTTTTTCTTATGGTCAGTGGCCAATGTCATTAGGATGCTGAACTGGAAAAGAGCATGGGGAGGAGAGGGCAACAAGATAACTACTGTCCTGGCTACCGTTTATTCCCGTACCGAAGACATACTGGCTTTTCCCACCCGTTCGCTTACTCGCCTTTATCACGTTACCAACTCTCTAAAGGAGCTGTGGTCACACGGTACTTTCAGTCACAGTACTGCAGATCTGGGAAGCCGAAGAAGACTTCCTCAAGGCAGTTTCGTTATGCATTTCCTCTCCAAAACAGCAAGCCTTTACAAAATGCCACGGTAGTATTTAAAACTACTGCCTAATGGTTAGAATAAAGATCCAAGAATCGCAGTTCCTGATTTTTAGTGTTGATGTTGCATCATTAACATTGCTGCCCAGTTGTTCTCCGGCTTTGGCAAGTCATTTACTTAGTTTCTCCTGGTTTCTAGCTTTATGCTTTACGTTACAGTGATGTAAGATGTATAACATATCTAACACATATTACGTAGTTTATGTTATATATTTTATAAATGTAGACTAAACAAACATGTAAGGTAGCCACTGTAAAGAACTCTGAAGACCTTCAGTGGAGGTACATACATGCAAATGATTCAAAACACATTTAATAACCACAATTTCAATATTTCAAGCAATGTATTTCAATACATTGTGTGCTATTGGTAACGAACAATTAAAGGAGTACAGTAAATTTGTCCAAGAGTTATAATCTCAGATAGATGTTTAGTGTCGCACCAAGAATAAGCTGGTGGAATATAGTCCCTACTTTTCTTCAGAGATTCGTAATCATGAGAAAGTAAGAAACGTATTCCATTTGGTACTGTTTCCCACAACAGTCTGACACAAAATATATTAGGAGAACTTTGGCAAGCCCCTAATATAATAAAATATTCAGTTTACAAAGCAGAAAGCGTGCCCCTTTTTCTTCCATAAATCTACTGTAACAGGCACTTGTGGCAAAAAATATATTTTTGAACACAGAGAAAACACAGATTACCGCATAATCATGATGTAATTGGTTGAAAGCCACCACGGCTGTTTTCTGTTGCAAGCCGTATAAAAGGTTTTCGACTATTTTAAGTTCAGGATGAAATGAAGTGAGAGGAAGCCTCCGCAGATTTAACTTTGCTGGAAGTCACATGAGTCAGTGAAATGAGATCAACTTGTAAAGTAAAGGCAAGCCGTAGCTGGAAAGATTTCCTCATGGCTGCTGCGTTACTAAGCTCAGCGGAGAACTAAAGCAACGCAGGCCATTGCTACGCGGTCAGTGGGCTGAATACGCCGCGCTTACTTTTCTACTGTGCACTCTTACATCAAGTCAATAAGGTAGAGGTGGTCGCTCGTTCACTGAGCAGCTTAGCAACATAACTTTTCAGCACACAAAATAACAACGCAGAAGTTAATCCTGTTTCCAACGAGCACTGTACATCTGGCCGTTTCTATGAACAAACAAGGGAGTTTTCCGGGAAGAAGAATTAGAAATCGGTGACAAATGTGTTGCATCGATCCAAAACATTTAGACTCATTTGACTTCGGTTTTGGGCACAGGGTTTCCGTTTGCACGTGCACATGGGCAGACAGATCCTCTCCGTCTCTCTCTCCCCCCCGCCGCCTCTCATGCTTTCTTATAAAAGCAGTTGCTATTTCCTGACTGGCTTTCTTCCAAATTTGTGAACTAATTTAATTTGGCACCTTTTAACTCATTCCATTATGCCCACCACAAACCTAGCCTGGGGGACGGGGGAAAAAAAAAAAAAAGAAAAAGAAAAAAAAGGAGAGAGAGGAAAGAAAACATGTGGAGAGAGAAGAAAACTAAAGGAGCCAGGGAGCCAAGCGTGCCAGTGCCGGTGTACAAGACGTGCAGGGCTACCGAAGGGCACGCACGCTGTGCACAAGGCGTGTCCGCAGACCCACGGGGGTGAGCTAGAACGGGTACGGCTGCGCTTGCAGGCTTCCCCAGCCCA
>NW_010547799.1:53330-63467 GCF_000687285.1 Phaethon lepturus | reverse complement strand
ATCATCACGATATACCCAATAAAATGGGATGCGGCAGTTCAAGCTCTCCCACGTTCCTCCGGACAACTGTTCAACTGTTATCTCCCTGGAAAACAGGCTGAAAACGAAGACACAACAGGCTAATTTTACTGGCATTTACAGAGATTATGGTTAAAAGAGAAAGGCACAGAAGCATCTCCTATTACACAGAGAGGCCGGGAGTACAAATACGAGCATCTGACCCCAGCGACAGCAGACAAAACCCGACTTCCAGCAAAAACAGCGAGAAGCGGGTTCTCAGGGTCACAGTGGACAGCACACACCAAAGATGGGAAAGTGGGACCTGCCGGGCACGTCTGTCCCCAGCTACTGCGCATCCCCTCAGGACCTGGACCACACACCTCCTACCTCTTTTTATATCCGCCCCTAGTAATGTTCTGTACTCCAGGGAACGTGCCAAGGGGAAGTTTGTGGGGACACAGTCCTGGAGAAAAACCTGAGGAACTAAATCTTCACCCTGGCCCCACTTCCCATCAGCATCTGCTCTCACTGACTGCCCTGAGAAAGGGGGTGCCTTCAGCATCCCGCCAGCCAGCCCCTTCCCCTACACTTTCAGGTCTCAAAAGAGCTCAGGGCCAAAACCTGTGTTGGTTTCCCCTCTAAGTAAACATTAAAGGCTGCGTGCGTGCAGGAGAAGCCCAGATTAATCTCCCCCGAGCTCCACATACAGGAAGCCAGCACAGCTTCGACTGCTGGAGCCTGCTTGTGAATGGGGGCAGAAAGAGACAGTGATCTGAACCAGACGTGGAGCACACCATGTTTTTCTTGGGAGAGTTAACCTCCAAAATGCCACGGGTAGATAAGGCTGGAGTACACCACACTTGCAAAGTCAAGTCAGGCTAATAAAACACCCTTCCTTCAGCTCTCTGATCAGCAACAAAGCCACAGACAAGGGTAGCAAGTTATTGGTGCCACACCAGAACATCCACACTTGATGAAAAATAGGAAAAAAAGGCATTTCACATTATGCCTCCACAAATTGACTTTTTCCTTTCAAAACACTGAAGTGACAATCTGTTTAAAAATCCTCTCCCTTCCTGACTGCAAAGCCAATGCCACTTCACAGATTAAAGTAATCCTTATATTAACTGGATTATTAGATTCCCTCCGGTGTCTTCCTGAAAACTCCCCTAAATTTACTACTTTCCATTGCTAGGGAGGTCATCAGCTTACCCACAACAAACACATGCCCATGGCATTGCAGCTGTATTGAGAAATGACCCTTATCCCTTGTGCCAGTCTCACAGCATATGATAGGAAAAAAAAAAATATCTAAACAGTTGTTTTAACTGAAGATACCAAAGGGTCATCGCACTCTCTCCCTCAACACAACCCGGCTTTGTTTGCTGGCAGTTACCTTTCAGCAAATACTAAAGCAGCAAGTGCTGTGCACTCGAATCCTGCCACTATTCCCAGGGATACTACGAGGAAAGAAACAAGTCCTTGCTGAACCTAGATTAAGAAAACACACAGAAAACACACACAAGCACACAAGTGAGGCTATATGAGAACACATATTCCAGACACTCTTAATTTCCAAGATACTTTACTGCTACAATATACTTTTAAAAATCAGATTTAATAATCTTTTTGAAAATGTTTCTTTACAAAGAATGGAAAGTTAAAAAAAAAAGTACTCCACTGTGCAATCATTTTCGCTGTGCTGGAGAATCTGTAATTCAGTGTTTTTCCTTTTTATGAACACCCAAACACTTGAGGGTATTGTTTTTTGTTTTTTCCTTCCTTGTTTTTTTCTGTTTGTTTGTTTTAACAGCGCATCAGCCAACATGGCAAAGACTTGTTCTTCAACTGCCAAAAGCATCACTAGTATAAAAGTGATGTCAGTACTGTTTTGTTAGTAAAGTTGGCCTTCCCTCCGAAGAGGCAGAACATACACATTGCCAGGTCAAGCATTAATGGAAACTATTGTTAGTTTACTTAGCCCAGCAGCGTGAAAGCTCGTAAGACAAGACAACATCACCAAAAAAAAAGATGTGGGATCACCTCAAACTTAATGACTCTGGCTCACTTCCTCTGAAGATCTATAGGCTCAGAAATCCAATTCACAAAATCCAAGTGACTGAAAACATGGCAGAGGCAATCACAAAAAAAGGGATTAATCCTTGACTTTTTTGCACTCCTCCACCTCACCTCTCCCCCAGATGACTTACCTGCACACACACTGGACTACAGTATTTTGCAGAAAAAGATGTGCCTGCAAGATTGTGAACCCAACAAAAAAACACCAAACAAAAACAGGCATTTTATACAGTCTACTCTTCCATATTTAGTAATGAATTAACTGTCACAACAGGATTTGACACAAGAGTCTGAATCTTTTGTTACTGTGCCAAGCTAGAGTTTTGTCTACTACTGTAATTTCAATACTGCACGTAGACTCCACAAACTACCTGATCAAAACCATATTTATACCTTCAATTATCAAAGCAATGTTCTATTCTATTATTTCAGTGAATGGCCTCAGTTTTCTTGGTTACTTAAGTAGCTGAGTTCTTTCTACTGTTTACTTCACATGAAATTACAAGCAAACTCTCTGAAAATGGACCTTGACTAGGATACACAGGAAGAATACTACTGAAGGGCAACTATTCTTAATTGACCAAGTGTATTTTGCTATATGTTCTACAAATTCAGAGATTAAAGCTTACACCTTCAAGGTATGGAAGCAAGTAATGACATGGCAGGTCCAATAAAAAGAAAAAAGTAATCAAGAAAAGCAGCTAAAATGGAAGCCTTTGAAACCACTTAGTGGGTGCTACCAGCCACTGAATAATAGAAAAAATTCATATTGGAAAGGTTCTTTGCGGTTCATCTAGACCAACCTCCTGCTCAAATGAGGGCTAACTTCAAAATGACATCAGGTTGCCTTCTGAAGCAATTCAACTAGACAGAGCTCCAAGTTCATGAGCACTACTACCCTGACAGACCACCATCTGAAAGACACTGCTGTAGTAATGCTAAAGAACAGTAACCAAAAGTGGTGCAGACTTCATAAGGACCTTACAATTCAGGTCAAAGGCCATGTGTTTGTGATCCCCCAAATAAAACAGCAAGAGTTACTTTCTGAAACTGCAGAAAGGAAAAGAACAGAGCATCAGAAGAACTAGCTATCTGTTTCCAAAATATTATACTTCTAAAATATGAGAACCAGGAGAAATTGTAGGGCTCAGCAAAAGTACAGTTGCAAAAGTACAGCAGGCAACTCCTCAGAACATACCTTATAATAAGCTGTATTTTAAAACCTACTTCAGCTATTTGGCTTCTGCACTCCTGGTTGGAGACCAAACCAGGATCTCAGCTCTCCAACAGCAGTAGCCTTTTGTCTGTAATACACATTTTCTTGCAACAGTTTAAGCTAAGAGATCATATTAGCTTGAAAAATAAAAAGTATAAATAACACTTCTCCCACCTGGATGTTTTTAAGGAGGAAAGTCACATTCCCTCATTCTTCCACTAGTGAAGTTAAACAAGGCAGCAGCTGAAGGGAACAAGAAACTGAGTACACGAAACCTTTTCCGAATTGCCCAAATTAAATCTGAACTGCTGTGAGGGGAGGATATCGAAGTGGAAAGGGACAGTGAAAAGAGAACCAAATACATCAATCACACATAAGGCGACTGGTTTTACAGTATTGTCCCAGATGAAACCCTGCTCACTTGCCTTGCAAATGTAAATACGACTAGGTACTAACTCTGAACCACCCAGAAACCTCAAGAACTTGAGACAGTGTAACTGTACCACCAAGTCATGCTAATAAGATCCAATTACATAATTAAAAACAACGGTCACAAACAATTATGTTGTAATTGGGTATGATGTCATGATCCAGGGCGCAGACAGCACTGAAAGAAGGATATACCCAAACTGGTAAGAGATCTTATCTAAAACACAGCCCCAAGAAACTGATCCAAAATGTTACTGCTCTGCAGACTTAAGACTAAGTAGAATCCATTAAAAAAAATTCCAAGGCTGGTTACAAGGCAGCTATAGGTAATATTTAAAAAAAAAAAGGCAGGCAAGAATTAGAGTACTTTGGTCGTAACTTTATGTTAAAAACTTGCCTATGAATCTGGATTAGTTTTATATGCTGTGGTGCTGTTCTGTAACACTCAAATGACCACTTCTACAAAATCCAACACCTGCGTACCTTGAGACTACTTCCTTCAGAACATACCATTCGATGAACTACTGTTTCAGTCCAAATGTTTAGATGAAGGCTGCCTGAATTTAAACCACCAGTAACAGTTTGTTCAAGTGCAGAGATAAATATTTAATGAATAGCTCCGTGGGTACTGGTCTCTCTACAGTCACTTCTGGAAGTCAAAAGCAAGATAAATCAGAAAAAGAACAGAAACATTGAAATTAAGAGATGTAGAAATCAATTTAAGAGATGTATAAATGAATGTTGCTGATGTCTATAGTTCAGAGAAAAAACACCAAAGAAAGCAAGAGTACATTAAGTGTTAAGACTATATAAATGAACTGGAGACTTAACTGTGTAACATCCCATTTAACGTTCTCAAAATCTGTGTTACACAACTACAATTTTATGTATTCTTGAAGTCTGTTAAGAGCCAGTTACTTTCTGAATCCCAACCACTCCTGCCTGCACTGACTGCCAATAGTAACCACATGCTTATCTGAACGTCTTACAGCTTCGACAAGTTAAAGATTGATGTTTCTACTGTTTCAATAACTTGATGGTCACAAAGTTATGACGGAATTTTCCTTTTTTTTTAATGCTAGAAGTTGTACTCCAGACTGAGCTTTAACAGCAAGGTTAGAGACATGCTAGAAATGTTTGCAATACATGTTTGTGGAGGTTAAGAATAGCCCAAAGATAAGCAGTTGCCTAAACTTGGCAGTTATGAACTGGGACTCCACACAAGCACAAAACATTCTTCTGATGCTCAGACTCATTTGTTCTCAAACACTGACTGTCCTGGCTCCAACGCCATACAAAAGTTTAATGAGGTGACAATCCCCTCCTGTCACAAAGTTTTGAGAGATTCAGGTCACAGAAAAAAAAAAAAAAAAAAAAGAAAGAAACACCACACCAAACAAACCCATGGGCAATTTGACACAACAGGAACTCACTGAAGAGAATTAGATAATAGGTGCTGGGAGTTGGGTTTTTCCCATCATTGAGATACAAATCCTATTTTTTTTCCCCAATATTAAGAGAAGGTTCACGCTTGGTATCAGAAAATGTATGTATATTTGATCCTTGAATCTTGGGAAGGATTTACAGAAAAATTCTCATAAACCCATTCTTGTCAGGCCACTCACCATTCACAATCATTTCTTTCCCAAAGCTCCCAGAAGCTTGAAACATTTTAAGAAAGTCTTGCCTTTATAGGCATCTGTATTAAAACTAAACTTGGAGGGGTAGGTTAGCAGGGAAAGGAGAGGAGTAGCAACACATATAACATCATCCATGGCGATTGATTAAGTCTGCCTTTCATCAGCAAGAGTGGCATATTGAATCTGTCTTCATTAACAGCATAGAATTTCCCATAGCATTTGTTGGAAATAGAAGTTTCGCAAATTCAGCATGTGAGATCAAATAATGCTATCTATACCATTTCTCCTGAAGCCATCATAATCCTATAATTACTGGAAAAGTAACTTAAAGTCATAGCAGCAATAAAAGAATTTCCTCAGCACATAAAGCACATCTGTTTACAGTGAAACGAGTATTTGTTTTATTTTTACATTTCACTTTCAAAAATACAATATACTTAAGGCCTTGTATGTACCAATAGAGCATGTCAGACTAATTTTTTCTACTTAAAACTTGATGTAAGAATGTTCATAAACATCACTAACAGTAAGAGTAATTGTACCTGCCTGCTCTACATTAATTTTATTTGTCAGCAGTTAATATAACAGGTAAGGGTCCATTAAGTTCCAATGCTTCCACATTGGAAAGCTGTACTGAATCGTTTGTCAACTGACTGTAATTAAACTGGACTTTTCCCTAGAATTAGTGATCAGTTTCTGAAAATTAGCAGAGTTGGAAAGGCAGAGCTATAAATATTCAACATATACCAAAACACAGGAAAACATGATCAACACAAAACAGTCAAAATTATATATACAGCATAAAGAATCTCAAGGGTTTTTATTCGTTTCTTACCCTAAATAGCATAGAAAAGAGAGAGAATCGCATTCAGCTTCTGTCTCCCCTCATCATGGGATACAAGTTTCATGTTTTCATCTAGATGATTACTACTTTTGTCTTTTGTGAATTATAGTGTCACCCATTTCCAACTGAAACCAATGCATTTATTACCTTAAGCAAGAAGGATTTGGGCTTCAAGTCATTAAGTGTTTCAGAAATATAGGTTAGCCTATCTATAATTAGCATTCCTGATGATTTAAACATGGTTTGATGATTACTAAATTCATCATCTTTAAATAAACACTTCTTACTCAGCATCAGCAGAATAGAGACATTTTCATCAACTAATTTAGCTTAAGACATTTTGGCAAGCAAGAATAGGAAAGAACCAATAGCTTTTATAAGATCAGCGAAGGCAGGAACAGGCATGCAAATATGTTAACAAGTAAAAGGGAAAATATTATCATGAAACTGAATCCAGAATCATTGCAGACAATTGTTCCCATACTCCAATGTTTTGTATTTTAAGTGAGTAATCAGTAAGCAGACACTACATAGACAAAAAAAGTCCTTATCTAAGTATTCAGGTAAGGGACCTACCCTTTTTTTATTATGATTAAATACTAACATGCTTTAGAAGTCAAGTTCTATCTTGTAGAGGCTAACAGAATATAAAATGGAAAACATTCATTTCAGTACTTAGTGGTCAAAGAGGATGAAGCTAATAACTTCTGAATCAAAGATTTAATCCTATATTGAAGCCACAGTGTTCCATTGCCAATGACGAGCAGGAGTCATCTCAGCAAGTCACTTGCTAAGCAAGCCAGGAAACAATACAAAAATAAAAAGCGCTGTGTATCCACAGTGGAAGAATGTACAAAGACTGAAAGGACATGTGCCCACTAAGATCCTCAGCAAACAAAAAAACCCACCAAAATCAGGTACCAGAATTATTTCATCAGTTAATTATTGTCCAGAATTGAGACCTTCCCACAGCTCTCAAAGATCTGACCCATATTCAAAGGCCAGATCCAGAACTTCACAGGTTATCTGAACTACAAAGTCTTGTTTCCAATACATTAGTGTCACACAAGGCTGACTGTCTCAATCTTTCTAAACACAAAAAATTTTTTTCAAAGATTCATATAAACCTTTACACTAGTTTATTGATAATATGTACACACCCCAATAGTTGCACTAGAACACAAGTCATTTTGCATATCAAGTCTTAAAGTCTGTTTTGTCTACAGACTCCTTGGAAACTTCGTTTGCATAACACATTCTTTCCAAAAGATTCCTCTGCTGAAATTAATATACCTTTTTTTTCTTTTATTAAAGATAAGGCAGTTCTCTTCTAGTTTCAAAAACTCAGTCTAAGTTTTTTCATCTTAAATTCAGCAGAGGACTCTCCCTTCCATCTTCATGAGGCAGGCAAACACACCTTTCCACCCTACAGATTTTAACTCAAATCAGTTCTTTCCAGATTCAGCAATGCCCCCAGCTTTTATATATTGCATTGAGTTACTTGTTCCACTCTGCACATTAGAAAAGAGAGTTAAAGGTCTCTGATATCTTAGTGTGTTACATCAGTCTTCAGCTACTAGGCTGCATACTGTTCCTCAAATAGCACAAGCCATTCAGATTTTTTAGCAGTATGTACACATGAAGTAAACCATTCCATATTTTTCCCCTACATCAGTTGCTTCAAAATAGATGAGACCTTAGAATGATGCTGAGTGTCTAATGTGAGCTTTTCCAGAGGTCTGACCATTATTTAAAAAAAAAAAAAAAAAGGTGGGGGGGACAGGACAAGTGGATATGTACTGGGTACAAGAATATGGCTGAATACAACAGCAACCTATTTATGCAGCGCCTGTGATATTCTGAAACAGCCTTGCAGCAAAACATCTGAGGCTCCATAGAGCACAACAGCATCAAACTTTTATTCACATGCTTACTGCAAGTAGCTTTCCATTTTCTTGGGTTTTTTTGTGTTTTTTTTTTTTTCCTTTTTTGTCTGGTGATTATTTCCTCCAGCCAAATAGGTGGCTGAGAGAATTCAAGGCAAAAGTATTTTTTAAAAAGCTGTCAACTTACATAGTAGACAATATTACTAAAGAACAGCTTAAGTATCTAAAAGATTTTATGAATGATAGTCTGAACAAAAGCTAAGCTTTTTATATTAAGGAGACCCTTACTACAGGTTTAATATGATTTGCAACCCCCACTAAATTAAGATAGAGTACTGTCCTGGGAACTGGAGACACTTAATTACATCCTGTTTGTCTGGATTTTTCTTTAGGAAACACATGCAGGGAGAAGACTTCAAGGTCAGATTTAGGACCCTGAGTTTTGCCTAAGTAGTCTAAAAACAAAGTGTAACAATAACAAACAAATGACAATATACTACCAAAAAGATTTCATTAATAGTCTGAAAATCCACTTAATGGAGATCTAGCAGGGGAACAATGCTGTCAAACATAGTATGCCCACTTAAAGTTGTATTTTAAAACAAATTTTGTCTTCCAAATAATATATGTTCAATGTTTGTTATAAGTGGTGTAATCTTGGACTTCTTTCTGTAAGACACAGCACCTGTAAATCTTTGCATTAAAATCATATTCCATTTTACTGTTTTTTATGCTTTTTGTCAGCACAGTACATCCAAAAACCAGAATCAGTATCTCCAGAAGTAAATCACCTCAGATGTTCATTCTGAGCTTTAATAAGGAGAGATTTTTCAAAAAGCCTCAGCATCTCTTCTCAGACACAGATCCCTTTATTAGTAGCTGCCAAATCCAGCAGGCCAACAGAGGTGACGCAGCCCCAACTCCCTGCCTGGAGGTCCATTCGAGCAGCGAGGCTGAGAACACATTCCCCATAGGCACACACACAAAACCACACACATACACAGCTGGCCGCAGGGGTCAACGAAAATTCAGCACGCAGGTAAACACAAGCAGCACCAACAGCCTCCTCTTGCTCCTGTGTGATCAGGGTGAAAGTCCATTAGGAGAATAGGTATGTACGAGCACATGCACACAGAGAACATGGACACCCCTGTAACTGGCTGGGGGCTCGCGCTCAGTCTCCCTAGCAGCTGTCCCCAGATCCTTTGTCTCCCCAGCTGCCACCTCATGGCCCCAACTCCAGTTGCTGGTACCCAGACCCCCTCACAAACATGCAGACACACTCAGTATGGATCCCTCTAGGAACTGGCCTTGGACTGTCTACCCATCAGCTGGCCCCTTGCCTCTGGTTACTTCATGCACCAACACACACACAAACGGGGGTCTCAGCCAGCCCCCAGTGTCTCCCCAGCAGCTGGCCTGGATCCCCAGTTCCTCCAGTAGCCAGCTCCTCCAGCTGTCTCATGCAGATGCGCACACATTTTGCCTGGACTTCATGGCCACTCCCAAGTGTCTTCTACTCTCTGGCTAGTCCTGCGTCATGGTCCCCAGCGATGACACACCAACGCATGGCCCCTCACTCAGCCCCAGCCACATGGGCCCCTGACACCTGCAGTCTGACTCTGGCTGTTGGCACAGAGACCCCCATAGGCACACACAGTGGGTAGCCCCTTACCCAGCAATTAGAAATTGATTTTAATGAGAAGACAGGACAGACTGTACTGATCAGGGCAAGGCATGGCCAGACAAACATACTGTCCAGCCACTTGCCAACCAGCCCACTTCATCCCTCTGTCACTCCATTTTCCCCATGGTTGTTCCTTCCACCAAAACCTTCCACCATGGTTGATCCCTCCTTTCCCCAGCCTTGGTCCCTCCCCTAAGCATCCCACTCCGAGTTGTGCACAATCCCAAAAGCTTCCTCCCTGCATCCTGTGGCAAGTCCCACAGCGACCCTACCCCCCTTCGCACCCTGCAAGCTGACCCGGCCGAGCCTCTCCGTTTACTCATCAAGCGGCTGTCACACAGGTCCCCGGGGACGGT
>NW_010547799.1:49510-53306 GCF_000687285.1 Phaethon lepturus | reverse complement strand
GCTCGGTTCTCCGATGAGGTTACGGGGGCTCCCGTACCTGCCGCTCTGCCTCGAGATGAGCCTTTCAATCACGTAACCTATTGTCCTTAATATTTCCAGACTGAACATCCAAAGCCATTCCAAGAGTATTTATCAAAGCCATGAAAATAACATTTCGAAGTTCAAAGCTAATGTGTTTGGAAAATCATCATGTTCACCACTTGTTTTAAGTTGTGGGGTTTTAGATTAAAAAACACAAGCACATCATTTATCAAAATTACTTACTCAAGTTGTTGCTCTTAAGTGTCAGGTGCTTGCTCATGTGTAATCCTAATAAATGTTTTCCAACAGTTATCAGGACACTTAAGTCATACAAAAAGCACCACATACCTTGTTGACCATATCATATTATATTTGCTTTATAAACACTCATGACCGCTAATGTTATTGCTAAGCAACTGGACTATCTACCATACAGTATCTGCATAGCACTGTCTATCAGCAAACAAATGGTTTTGAACTCTTTTCGTTCACAATTCAGAATTACACATGTAACTAACACTGAACAGTTGGGGGGGGGGTGTTAAACTTTTGATAAATTATCCAAATCAGTGAATAACAAAACTCTCATTCACCACTAGCATTTAAAAGCTTGGAACAGTAAAGAGATTCAAAAGCATGAGAGGTTCGGGTTGTACAGGAGATGATAGGAAAGCTAAGTTTTAATTACAGAGCAGCTCTGCAAGGTAGAGGCAGCAAAGCTGAAGACATTATCTGGAATTTGTGAAGTACCATTTTATGCCTAGAAGGTGAAGGAACTTGTCTTTCCTTACTAGCTGTTACAGCAGCTGAAAAGATGCAAATCTGTTCATGCCCAAAAGAAAAAAAAATTAGAAAATGGAAGAGGAACAGACAAAGAGGAACCAGGGCTGTGTTTCTTATGCAGGTGGTGATGGAAGAGGGCAACCTTTCACTTGTAACATATTACCTTCTCCAGTAACCCTAATTCTGTCCTTCGCTACCAACATGTGGTGAGATAGCTCTTTCAAATCCCTCTTAATTTCAATTTTCTCTAAAAAGCAGAGGTTTATTTTTATCTGAATAAAACCTCAGCATTTCCAAGTTACTTGATCCCAATGACATAATTTACTACCTGGCAAAACAGCTACTGTTACTGACTTTACAACCTTCTCCCTGAGTTTCACTGATGTTAAATGGTGCATTCGCTTGTATAAGAAATCCTACAAAAATGAATAGCCTGAGGTGCAATGACCTTGGACAGAGAAGCTGAGTGAGGGCGAATGGCTGGACAACCCCACTAAGGGCAAGCAAAGCAGGCTCTTGCAGGGTTTATACAGGGAACAAGATTTTAATAGCTGAATTTCAGTGAGGTGCTCTGAACATCTGACCCAACAAACAAGTTGTGCTCTCATCACCGCAATGATGAACTGAAACCCCGCTGGTCACTGCTATGGAAATGTCAAATATACAGTAAGAATCAGCATAACGCTTTAAATGCCCCATTCTTCCCTGCAGAAGCATCATCTCAGTTGAAGAGTGTAAGCAACCATACACTGTCTGAACAGCAGCAGGAGGAGCTCATATATTACTGTTACTGTCAGGTCAAAACAGTCCGTAATTTTAGAAGTACTCCACAAGAGACCCATTTAAAATAGACAGATGAGTGATATGAATTTGGAGTGGTGGGTGAGACTACAAAAATTCTGATTACCAAGCATCTGGAATTGAATGCTCTACTAGCTAGCGATTCACTCAAATATTAGTTAGGCAGGTTTTCTAAAGCATGGAGCTTCAGAAAGTCTAAGGACACCCACACAACCATATGACTGGGTTATACCAGGCATTCCCAACCTAAATAGCCTGCTTTTTCGGTTTGATCCTTCCCTCATCGTTATTGATTTCTCACCTGTACCATCATCAAGGAAGCTGTGGCATCGCTGTTAGCCGCCTACTGCTCAACATGGACATAAGTGTAAAGAATCACATGCAAGAGGATATACAACAAAGGTCACGCAAAAGGATATACAACGGATTTAAGCTGCTTCTGCACAAACACTGACTTGTTAGTATTGTTTGTCAAGTTTCTGGGACAGAGAATATCTTTTCTGTATTGAACATGAGAGAGGAAGCTTTGGTTTGCTTGTAAAGTCAACATTACAACAGCTGGGGGAGACGGAGGAAGAAGTGGCAAGAAGGATGTCATACCCACCAAGTGGAAGTGGGTAGCCAAAACAGAAGAATATTGCTACCCTTTTAAAAAGAAAAAACAAACACAAACAACTTCCAAGGTGATGCTCTTAAAGTTCTAAAGCATATGGCTAACAGCAAGATTTAGAAGTAGACAGAGTAGGGCTGAGGAGAAAGGACATAACTTCCTACCTTTCCAGGCCTACAATGTCTACTTATCATCCACTGTACTAGTAAAAACACTTTTCCAGAAGAATTAATTGCTTTCTCAGGTCAAAGTTTTATGAAACAATACACATTTAATATTTATACAATGACAGTACCTGGCATTATACAGGCCTGAAGTCTCTGTAGATAACGGACGACACATCAACTCTGTCTTCATGTTAAAATGTAAGGTATTCTGGAGACTACATCTCTGAGTTTTTCCAGGGAGGGTCAGGGAATAAAGGAGGAAGTGGTACAAGACAGACAGATCCTTTTAAATACATTACATATGCTTACTCAGATCAACAGTCACAGGTTTTTAAACCATACCATAAAACCACATTATTTTTCAATATAACAATATAAAAGAAAGAGAAGGGAAAGAAAGCATGCACCATCAGTGTCAATGCAGAACTACTCATGTACTGATGTACTGGGATAATTTTAGCATTAGAATCCAATATTGTCAAATTTGTACTGGTTTAATTCCATTACCAAAATAACAAGTTGGACCAAATTTAACGCTAAGTCCTGGCACATCTATGTTAGAACTCTGATATCACAATGATAACGGCATGAAAAGAAGCCTTTCAAGAAGGTATCTTTAGATACACGTAACAGTTACACATGACCTAAAATTCTCAAAAGGAAGTATTATAGAAAGAACTAAGAGAATTTCATCCATTTCAGTGTTGTTGATCAGAGAAACACGAATTTAAAAATCTCTAGTCAAACTGTTACGGTTTCCCCACTCAGGTTACAGAGGAAATGACTAACTTAACATCACCAAATATCTGTTATACTTACATCAACGTTATTTTAACTATTTTTTGTGCAGATTCTCCTTCCATGTAAAATCACAAGTGCAATACTTAGTTCAAAGTATATGTATGATAGAAGGAAAATGAAGCCTTTACAGCTCAGCAAAGACCATTTCCTATTCCCACTTACACTTTCAGTCCTATTTTAAAAGGCAGTCAGTAAGACTTCAGTAATTTACTTCAGTAAATTGTGGTTCCTTTATTGTAACAACTAAAGTGCTAAGAACTTTTATTTGGTCTACATAACATCAAAATAAGCTCTAGAAAAAGGATCGGTAGAAAACAAGAACTCCAGCCTCAGATTTTTGTCAGCATAATTAAAAAGGCAAAAAACATCTTACACACCTTGGTTTTAAGTCATGTATCTTTACAACCAGAAAGCACATATTTCTGCATGTGAGGCACCATCTGCAAGCAATAAACTTCTTTATCTTATTCTGGCCTCCAGGAACATGAATAATGGCCTTTCACACAAAAGATACACAGCTGGAGGGGGTGCCAAGATAAACCTGGAGTACTTGTGTTTACTGTACTAAGTCCTACACAGTCATAAAGAGTTCCCAGGAATAGCCTCTCCTGGA
>NW_010547799.1:42855-49479 GCF_000687285.1 Phaethon lepturus | reverse complement strand
GTGCCCTAAACTACACCACCTGTTCTGACATGCTGTAACAAATAAGACTTAGTATAACTCAAAAGCTGTTACTATACCCCAGGAAGAGAGAAGAGCCCCTAGATTTCCAGGTGAGATGTTAGAACAGACCCTCTTAACTAGCAAGCCTGCTTAACATAGCGTTTTGGGGAAAAAGCACTGCTCTGTGCACTGTCATCCTTCCAAGCAACAGCGATGACAAATAAGCATGTGTTTAGATTCAGAAGGTACCCCATAATTTGCAAGACAAATACAACAGGCAACTAAGTCTACTAAAAATACCGACATGCCCTTCAAGGGCATCAGCTCAAAGACCATAAATTGAGACAAGATTCCTAAACGGCAAGATACCAGGAGTTGGTAACAGCATTAGATAGTATCTATCTACCCATAAGGACCACAACATCTCCATGAAAATTCAACAGCCACCTCTCAGGGAGGCTGCACTGCAGTAACAGGTCCTCTCTTAATGCCATACAGAGTTCTTATGCCTCCCCCACAAACGGGAGTGACATTAATGAATCCTCTTGGGTTCTTAGATGAAAGAACTTATGAAAAATCTCTTTGTAGATGGTCTCAGGACTCAAGAGTATCTCCTCAAAAACAGAAACCTTGAGTTGATGCTCTCATAAATACAACACAGAAGTAGGAGAACCACTTCAGCATTCAAATCCACTTCTACAGCAAACAGATTTCAGTCATTTTTTTTCCCCTCCAGTGGGACCTTTGGACTTGGTCTTATATACTGCTATGGTTGTGACTGAAAAATACTCGTCCACCATATCTGAACTTTAGAAAGTATTGAAAAATTAAGTTGCAGGTCATGTTATTTCATTACCACTTCCAGAGGACATGATTCCTACCCTCCTCAAGCCCTATCCCACTTTATTCCAAGTTTCACTGAGCTAGCACTCAGGTACAAAGCCACTTCTTGGTAAGTAAATCTTGTGTTGTTTTGTAACACAAGGAAATGCCCTCTAAAAAACACGTTAACAATCAGGCTTGCACATTCTTCATATTCATTTACAACCTGCATCTTTAAACAAGTTGGTAAAATAGCTGTTCTCCATCACTGCAATAGCTACCATGAGCAAGCAGATTCAGCAACTTACTACTTTGAACTTCACAATTTAAGATCCAGGACTAAGCCCACCAAACACACAAATGGTTTAAAAATCCATACTGCTTACATAAGCCACCTCTTACTTAAAACGCAAATCAGTGACCACCAAAACTGTGTTAATGCTTTATTTAAAAATGAAAGAATTAACTGACTTAATGCCTTGTTAATCAGTCTGTGCTCAGCATTTAAACCTCGCTGCCCTTACAGGGCAAGAGCATTCAGGTCAAGTCAAAAAAGCAGCACACAGGAGTAACAGATGGCAAAAAAGCTTCCTACAGCCCTATCTAGTGACAGAGGAGCACGACCGCTGCAGTGACCGATGGAGACAAAACCATTCAACCATGCATTAGTGCGGAATCACCCGTAACTAGATAAATTTAGTATAATAGTATCGTTTTGAAAGGCTGGGGAAAAGTTATTTTAAAGCCCTTGTCTATTTAATGATTAGATGCTGGGTTTGATGGACTTTACAGTCAAAAGGAAGATATTAAAGTTCTGAGTCCCCAGAAAAAGCTGTTTATAGAAGTGATACACTGCACCACCACACTACATCTATCTATAGAACTATATAGACATATCTATATATCTGTTTATACAGATATAGACAGATACAGACATAAAATCTCGCTTGCACAGAAAAATATACCTGATACTCCAACATGCTCTTACAGACTGCACAAGTTTGGAGCTGATGTAAATTCATGCTTTTAACTTACTGAGCACTTAAAAAGATGCCAAGAATCATGGTTTTGAAGCTGTAGGAAACAATATCCTCTCTCACTGAATTTCCTCACTTTAAAAATAGTCATCTGCATCCGCAGCCCAACCTCCTTATAACCAGAGGAATAGCTTCCCCTGGAATCCTCACAGAACTCATTATCTCAGTCTGCTTTCTGCAGGCAGTCATATTAGTTGCTTTAGTTTGAGCTTATTTTGGTTTTAGCTTTCATTTTAAAGGTCAGTATGAGCGCCTAGTGCTATGAAGAAGCTCTTCAAATAAGTTTAAGACATCAAAATTTAATTTACCACTTTTCTTTCACCCTTCAATATAAATGTCACACAATATACAGCACATCTCCAAAACCCTCCTTCAGTGTAAAAAAACCCCACAATATAGTGTTATTCAACTACAGATCCCTTTTTCACTTGATATGTATATATCTGTGTGTATATATATTCACACCCCCACACAGGTAATACTCATGGGTTGGAAAGACACTATTTTGATTTCTTCTATATACAAAAGCATAAAATTTTATATAAAGCACTAAAAATACGTATTTAGTTCCCTTACCTGTAAGAATGTTTCAATTTAGCAAAAGACTAACACAAACTCACAGCTGAAGCTGTCACTAACAGCACAGCAGAAGAAAAAGAAAACATATAAACTTTCAAACGTTTAACTAAAAAACCAAGTCTTGCTACTACCTTTATAGGAGGAAGGCACTACTACAAACCCAGTCAAAAAGATAAAGTCAGTGTGCTAAATAAGACAGTAACAATGCAACAAAAGCAGAGGGCTTATTAAAAGTAGATGATCTTCACTAGCAAAGCCCTACACCACTCAGAAGTACAAATTACTCCTTTTTAAAAAACCTCTAAGGGGCAGGGGGGGACAGGGTAGAATCCCCAGCCTTTGAAGATAAAATTATTTTTGTGTCATGTTAAAAAGAAAAATAAACATTATATATTATATCATACTTTATAGTATAGGTCTCCAACTTAGTGGGATTTATCTCTTAACGAAATCCTTGTATGACAGACTAAGCTTAAGTCGGAATTTTGAGGGAATATTCAACTTTGGATGCAAACCAGGAAATTCATGTTCATTCGGGGTATAGATAAAAACCGTTGCCTTATAAACCAAATTAATGTTTGTACTGAAATACCATCCACGGGTCTCATTTAATAAGCAAAGGCTCCTTCTTGGCATGGACAGAGAAAAAGGTGGGAAATAAATGACATCTTGCATTATTTAACACAGACTAAACTAAAGTTAGATTCAAGAGGGGAGATGGAAACAGCATTCTTTGCACATTACATAGTCTCTGGAATTCTAGGTTAACAGGTAAATTCCTGTATTTTGAAACAGGTCAAGGTGTTTGGGTTTTGGGGGTTTTTTTAAGTATCAAGATTAGGGTATTTCATAAATTATATTATGGATCATATTGAAAGCAATTAATTTTACAGGTTTACTTAACCTGCAAGGATTCTCTGGTGGGTGAGGGGAGTTAGTTAAGTAAATAAAATCTCTTCATTGTGTCAGAAATTAAAGAGAAAACACAGGAGTGAAGAAGGGGGAAAGAAATATGGGTCTCCAGCAGTTTTACTGTATTTGATTTTAGCTAGAGGAGAAAAAAAAAGTTCCTTCAGGCAACAAGAACACCTGCTTTGCAGAAAGCCAGTCACTACGTGATTTACTCCAGCACAGTCCACCTAAAAATGTTCCAAGGAGTGTCCTGAGAATAACTGAGTATCACATGCCATTCAAACTGGTGAGACTATTCACTGAACCAAGGCCTTACACAATGTGGTTCTCAAGTATCTCCAATCTATAATTCTGCACCCTGTGCAAACAAATACGAACAGCTAGTCAAGTCATAACATCTTGCATACACTTCAGTATTTATGTAAAGGCAGAAAGAAGAGTTTCTTTATAAAGTACACTGAATCACAGAGCAAGCCAGATTTTGAAACAGTAGGCGCTCCAAGGAGGACACGAAACAGATGGTAGTTCAGGGTGACAAAATGTGGCAATATAAACCATTCAATCCTTAAGTGTGAAGGCAAGGGAAAATCCTAGATTGATCTCATCCCTTCATACATGGCATTAAAGCCCTTAGAAAAATGTTTAACTTGAAGTCATAAGGAATGGGCAAGGAGCACAGCCCTTCGTATCATTGTTGTAATTGCCAGCAAGATTATAATTTTTTAAAGTCTTTGAAGAAGGCAGAAAATTAATCTGAAACAATAACTTAAGATCAACTACAAGCAGGAATTTGGGTGTTAAGATTACCTGGAGAGACAAGGAAAACACCCTGCAGCTGAAGTACTGCCACACCAGAAGCACTGGTTTGACTGCTAGCTGTGGGGACATATTTGAGTCTTCCAAGTAATATGTATTTTTGGAGAACAATGTGAAGACTGATACGAGGTCAAAAGTTTCCTTGATTTTTCTTAAACATTTATGCTCTGAATAAATGTAGCATTACTGTTCACCTTCCTCATTTGCAAAACTGTTTTATTAAAAAAAAAATAAATAAATCTGAGCTAGTTAAATAGCAAGTATTACAAAGACCTGACTAGTGTACTCTTTCAACATGGGTAGATGGGAAGTTTCCAAAGTCATGCAAGTATAGGGAAGAATAGCTAAAAAATTTTCCATAAAATTTAACATTAATACAAGGAAACAGACACTTAGAAGACATCACCTGTACAAAGGGGACAAAAATGTCAATACAGAAATCACTTCTTGGAACACTCCTCAGCATAATATGTAACAGAAGAAAGCGTTATTGTTCCCTAAAATACTCAAAGGAAATAATTTCATCGGGTGCTTTGTAAATACTGTTTTAAAACATTCAGAGATTAATTAAGCAGTGTATGAAAAATATTAGTCGTGTTCTAGGATATTATCGAGGTAAAACTGAGAAGAAATTAACACATGAAAGGCTAACTGTTTTACACACCGTTAGGTGACAAACATAACCAGTGCCCAAGACATAACAAAGCTTCAAAATCAGCACTTACTATTAGACACCAGAGGACCTAATCAGACAAGCTACAAATCTTTAAGAGCCCAGACTTTACTAGTGTCATTGCTTATGGGGCGAGGGAAAAGCTTAGCTGCTGCAAGTCATTTTCTGTCAAGTCTACTGCTTGTTCAGGGAGAGTTTCTACACTGGCTGGCTGTTATTTCAATTCCTGTGCCTTTCCAGTATCCGACTCGGCCTCAATTTCTCTCTAGTCCTGAATTCACCCAGGAACATCCCATCTGTACACAGCAACTGTGCTGAAGTCAGCTGTTCTTCGTTTACTCTTACATGCTTCAGTCCGATTTCACCTCTCCATCTGTTAGACATGTACTCAAAAGATTTTGCAAATTAAGTTTTTCATGCTTTCTCACCTAATGCAAAATACTACCAGAGATCAGGAAGATCAAAGTATTTCAAATTTTACTATTCTGAAAAGTTCTAAACACACACCAGCAGCAGGTGTGTAAAAATTCCCCTGAAACACTTGAACGGGTAAGGATGTTTTCCCAAGTCACGTGTATTCAAGGTAATTTCCACTGTTTCTCAGAGATTCATGTTTCATGTTCACATGCTACTTCACTTATACTCCACATTAAACAGTATTTCCTATCCTTCCTTAATACCTTCCCTCATCGGTAAATGCCAGGATATACACCTGTGGGACAACATTAACAAATGAGAACAGAATGAAACTTCTACCTTAGGGGGCTGATATTTCTTGATTTTTACACTGTAAGCCTTCCTCTAGCCATAGGGAACAAAGCTTTGGAAAAATAGGTAAGAATCTGCTATTCGTCAGTAATTTCTGCAAAATGGCAAGTCCAAACAGTCTTTCCATTCTTCCTGTAGCCCCACACAAAGAGTACAGAACAGTGTATTTTACTTTGTGTTTTTAACAAAGGTTTTCCTACCAACAAGCAACAAAAAGCTTGCAAGCTCATGCTGCCTAGGCAGTTAAACCAATTTTAACTGAGGTAATGTACAGAAAAAAGTGAATAAGCTGCAGAAAGTTCCATCATATTTTTGTTGTATTAAAACTACAAAATTATGCTGATCTACAGGTTCTCTATTGAGTTTTCATTTTTCACTAAAAAAGCTAAAAGCAAAGAGAGAGACAGTTAACTTCCCTATAGGCCATGCCAGTAATTCTAAAGATTACTTGAAGTGATATTAATTTCTAAAGAGTGCCTTTCCTGAATAGCAGTTTACACTTGCTGGCAATCTTTCTGATTAATATTATTGTGATTTTAATGTGGGCTCTAAATGAGATAAATCTATCCAATGAATAGATCTCAGTTCAAGTCACCACAAACCTAAACTTTGGGGAAATCTATCTAAATCACATTTCAATCTTCAAAAGTCAGTTGTCAACACACTGAATATATTTATAAACATAAAAGTTTTGTTATTTGTTTAATTGCCATTTATTTCAGAATTACAGATACCTTCATCTGAATTTGGCAAGAGGGGGTCAGATACTGGCAAGGCTGAAAGAAGTGTTGTAGTAGTTAAGAAGAAAACCACCCCAAGCCATATGCCTCTCTAACTGTTTGTGCATTCTCTTACAACTGTCCATCAGGATAAATAAAATAATTTTGCCCCCTTAAGTGATATACATTTGTGCAAGATAGATTTCCATACTTACTGTTCTGTAATAGAAGCCTAAACCCCACACATTTTCCTGACCTCCACTTGATTGGTACATAGAAAAAGCAAGAAACATCAGTT
>NW_010547799.1:0-42824 GCF_000687285.1 Phaethon lepturus | reverse complement strand
GGAAAGAGAACAGGAAAGCCACCCATGTGTGAGAGTGAATCAAGGAAACTAAACAACAGAAGAAAGTGTATCAGAACAGTAATTTTATATTCTTTAAAAAAAAAATTAGCATGTGATCAGAGGCTTCACTTATCAGTAAAAGAAACACAAACTTAGTATGGTCTTCAAACCCATTTTTAAAATAGTTAATTCATCATGCCTTCCATGCCATTTAGACAACCCAACAAGTAGTCAAACCCAACAAATCCTGAAACAACCGAGCAACTCACCTCATGTTGCCGATATCAACTTATGGACCTGGCTTAGGAGCTGTGCCGCCGCCAATTCTTCATAAAGTCCATGTAAAAAACAAAACTGGAAGGGTTCAACTGTTTGTTACCATTGCTTTCAGAGAATGCCTTTTTCCAGTTTTCAATTAAAAATACTTTTTTAAACTGACCCTTAAATCACATTCTTTCAGGGATTAGTAACAGAGGTCTAGCAAACCAAGGTATCAATCTACTTTCCTCAATTAAAAAAAAAAAGTGAAAAAGGATTTCTGTCACTGCTACCTGCTCAAATCCCAGTGCCCTGCAAACAGGACTAGAGAAATGAAATCCAACTTACAGCACACCACTACTGATGGAACCATTCTGGTTTTCAGAAGTTTACAGAAACCTGTTGGTGTTTTATTACCCATATCCCTCACTGTAAAGCAAGGGAATATAAACACCCCAGAACCTATGCTCTTTATTCTCATTTCCAAAATCAACATAATTTTTCTAGTTTACAAAAGGAACACATTTTTTGATACATCTCCCTTCTTTAAACTCTCTAAACTGACAAAGCATCTCTCGCACTAATGACAGGTTTAGCTCTGGTTGAAACATCAACATTAGCAAGATTTCCCAAAAAATTTCCTGATTTTTATAGAATCTCAAAGCAGACCATAACAGAGAAAGAGTTGGAACATAAACCACAGAGGGTGGATAGAAGGTGGAAAGAAGAAAGCAAATCTTTCAGATTAAACAAGATAGCTCTTCTGGGACAGGAAAAAAGGAGCTGTCAACAGCCAGGGCTTTACTGACTGGCTATGAAACAATTAGGAGAAGCTGGCATCTGGTCAAGAAGATGTAAATGACGACATGAAGTGAGTTAGGTAGCTCAAATGCTCAGGGAATCTTAAAGGGAGCAGAAAGAAGGAAAAATAGGAACACAAGTCTATTTTGTGAAATTCTGTTTGGTACTGGGGATTAAAAACCTCCAAAATCATACAGTGTTTTTCCATGTTTCCTGGCATTCTGGAGTCAGAAGTCACTTGATACTCATACAATTATATTAAGTACAATATAAACAAGAAGAAAATTTTTTTAGACATCTTTATTATTTAATAACACAAAGGCAGGAGTTATTGCTCCAAAGATGTATCAAGAACCCAGGATTCCAGCTGCAAAACTCAGAGCATGATAGTAATACGCTAACACAATGCTGATAGACAAGAAGTATCAAAATACTGACTGTAGCATAGCAACAGGTTTTTTGGTTTGGTGGGGGGTTTGTTTTTGGTTTTTTTCCTCCTAATTGTGACGAGGGGCATGTAAAGTCATTTTAGCAACTGAGACAATAACAACATTAGAAACAGTTCTCAGTGCCCCTGTTACTTTACTATAAGTATTGAGTGTTCGTAAGTATTTGATGGTCTTAAATTTAGAACAAAATGACCAAAAACTGTGGCTGAGGCAAGTATACCTATTGAGGAAGCCACAAAAGATATCAAACCTTAAATGGACTGGAAGTTAGAAAAACAGGTATTTTCAACTAAAAGCACTGCTGGCACAGACCTCTAGCCACAGATGTTAGTATTTATTTCTGAGACTCACAGATCTTCAGCTTATAACTGCAACATTACTCTCGTTCAGCACAATTCATGTCTACACCTGAACAACTAAGCAATTCTAAGGTCATCACATACATATTTCCACATATTAAAAAAATTAATTTGATATATTAAACTTATTTCTCTTTAAACTTCAAAGTTCACAAGTGTTACTGTGGTTGCATAGTTTAACACATGCATCTGACTATCAGTTTTCTAAAAATACCAGGTTATAAATTTAGCATTTTACTCGATAACCATAGAAGCAGCAAGACAAAGATAGTCACAGCAAAAAAAGGATATTAAAAAGCCATCCATCACAGAGCCAAATTTCAGAAAGTCCAGTGAAAATGGCTCACTACATAAGTATGTACTTAAACAGCACCATCTGAACAATTATTTTTAGAATGTACTAAGACTGCAATGCATTCCAGCATAGTAAGAAGTCACAACGGCCATGAAGCAGTAGCCTCAGGGATACATTAAGACTGTTCAACAATTTAAATATGCTGGTGAATTTAATGAAAGATCTAGGCATTAGTTAAAAAACAATGTTTTGTGGTAACTGATTTGAGAAATTAATTGGATTCAAGCACAAACATCTGACTCATTTACTCCAACTGCCAGAAGTAGCAAACAGGAAAACAAAAGTGCTCTTTACCTACTGCCAGAGGGTCCAGTTCGCCCTCCTGCCAGCCCTTCTCACACTCAGCTTCAGAACAAAGCTTTCCCCTTTCCTAATCTGAACATTAAAAGTAAGTTCTATTCTTTAAAACTAAGTTCGTGTAACGAAAAGAACAAAAGCACACAGGCACGTGTACATTGTTCACTACTGCCAAACATAAGGTTTTTATTTGAGATCTTGCAAGACATTTAATTGACTATAGAATCCCTTAAGGGGAAAACAATTATAAGCTTTCTGCTTTCTAACAAATAACTTTTCACTCAAAGAAAAATCCAAGTTCTTCCACTTTCATAGCTCTCAACACTTCCAACGTACCTTTTCTTGACACAAAACCACAGGAAACCTCAAGAGATGCAGTACTTCCCATATTGCCACTGTGACATTTTTTGCTCAAATTTATTTTTAAGGAAACTTGGAGATGTAGGAGACTAATTAAATACCATTTTCATACGAAGCTTTATTAATATTATTTCTAATCATTTAAATGGACCATAAGTAGAAAAGGCTTTACAAATATAACAGTCTGAACCACAGCAGAACCCTGTTTCACAGATTCACGTGGCATCTCCTATGTAGGGACAGCAAGATCTGATCACATTATTAGACCTGTAAACTCTTAAACCTGGATTTATTGACTTGATCTTCAGATAGGAAGATGCCAGGTTTAGGTTTTATAAAAGACATCTTTATGACATTGTGACAAAAGGACCATGGGAGGCCAAACAAATTTCCTAAAGAATAAAGCATTAGAAGTAATTTTCTGCCTAGGCCTCCTTTTCTAGGGTGGCTCTGTGTGATGGAAAAAGGAGTCATTTCTTTCCCAATCCCATTTTTGTCAGGAGATCCTGATTAAGGAAGGCCAAGATCCAAACCCAGTCATCTTCCAGCAACATAAATGGCTCTCAAGATCTTCTGCTGAAGGCTTGTGATGCAGTATAAAGGTTAGAAGGTGTCCTGAAGCAATTTGGAGGGAATGAAGAGGGAGAGAAGAGTCACAAGATACACCAAAGCAATAATGCACGTAACATAGTTCCAAATGACTTCAACTCAGCATGAAAGAGGAACTGGTAAAATCTCCTCAGAACTTCATTGCCAGTTTTCAAGTGATTCCTTTTGCTAAAAATCAAAAGGAAATTTAGAATAAACTTCCTGTGCCAGCAATGAGGTAGCTGGAGAAAGAAAGGTCTGACTGTGGGCTACAGATGTTTGCAAGGAAGAGGCTGTTGCTCTGCACAGCGTGAAGTGAGAACGGCAGAATTTACCTGAGCTGATTCTACTGATTCCCCATCTCTGGGCCTGAGGGATGGCTGATCATGTGGGTTAGCAGCACATCCCCTTAATCAAGGTGTTCCAGTCTATTTCCTTCACATGGACAAAGAAACAGGACTTAACAAACCCAGCAGCCACAGGCTCCTCTGAAGGAAGAGTATATTTACACGTTTAGAACAGAAGAACTTTTTCAGTGCTGGGAATCAAGTCTGATTTCAAACCCATTTGGCAGCCTCCATCTTATTGCACATTCAAACCTAGCACTGGTGTAAAGAGACAGGGAGGAGATGAAAATTGTGTGGCTACGGGCCATATACAATCGCTGGTCTTACCTTGGCCCCAGCCACTAGTTTCTGCTCTTGACTTAACTTCCTGTCTAGAAAAGGGTCAGACGAAGAATGTCAGAAGTGCTTCAAAGAACTGAAGTACAAATATGACCCACGGACAGGAAGCTCACAGAGAGGTGTAAAAAACATTCTTTCCAAGTGCCCAGGATATTTTTTTCTCCTCTCTCTCTCCCCCACATTTTTTCTTTAAACTGCTCACACTCTTCCCCTCTCTCAGCCTAGAGAAGTGGAAGACAACATCAACAAAAAAAAAAGCATAGAGAAACAGCATAAAGTCCATCCTTCACACCTGAGCAGATGGCAGTTCAAAGGGGCCCTACCTACCTGCAACCCTGTTGTTTGCTTCAAGAACTCTGTTTGCCCAAGGAAAAAAGAGACGAGCAAATCCTGGAAGCAGATCCTTCCCCAAAGGAAGTTTCTTTCTGAGTCTGCAACCTGGAGCTTTTGCTTGAGACTCAGTCCTCTGAGCAGATTCTTTCTTCAAACTCTCACACTGGTTCTTTACTTTTGTGGGCAGCTGGAAAAAGAATGAAGCCGTAGGCTGAGGCAGGGACTCCATACTTCCAGGATAGGGAGGCAGAAAGACTGGAGGGGAAGGAAAAGTGCTAGTTGGTAACTTCTTGAATAATGATCTGCATTCCCTCATTTTCTGCCACACAGACATACACATAGTCACTGCAATAGGGGAGGATGACAAGAGATGAGTATTAGACATGCATTTTTTTTCATGCTCTGATGCCAAAAAATAAACCAACCCAAAGTGTTGAGCTGTGAACTTTCAAGACTTTTAAGACATCTACCAACAGATGAGATCAATCATAAGATATTTTGTCCAGAAAGTTCTCTCAGTTTGTTACAAGTAGATGGCGGGGGGTGGGGGTGGGGGGATTTAAGTGCTCATTTCTTGGAAAAAAATTCCAAATCTCTCCTCTGCCCACTTTTTCTCAAGTGAATTAAAAATGGCATCTACTGCAATGCAGTGAATGTCTCCCCACGATCTCTTTAAGAAGAAATGACCATACTTACCTGAATGTTTCCCTCGTCAATGACTTCCTAACCCCACCCCCAAAACCTCTGTAAAGGCCTTACTCCAATCTCAAGTCTTCCACTCTATTTGCAAAATCAGATTCATCAAACACTGACAGCAGTTTAATGCTCTTGCGAGAACCTCTGACTTAACCTAGGCACATTATGATTGCTGTGGAAGCTATGAACCTACCCAAGTTCCTGGGTTGGGTTTCTGGATTTCTAGAATATTCCTCCTTTTTCCTGAAAACCTAGATGTTCTAGGAGTTAACTGTCATTACTTGAACAAAAATATAATGCATAAGAGCTGAAATTTTGTTCTTCACAAATCTGGAAAGCTGAGAGACTCCTGTGAAGTTTTATCAGTAGCATGGAGCCAACATGCAACAAAACAGAACCAGTAGTTACTGGACTTAAAACACAATTATATGCCATAGCCGCTCCTGTATCTGTTTACATCCATTGCAATACCTTTTGCATGACAGCAACGGTGTCTGGTATTTGCATGTAGGGTAGCCACTGAGCTGTGTGCCTCAGACAAGGCACTACCATTTTACCTGCAGTGCTCTTCATTGCTCTCAAGCCACCAGGTAGAGTATGACCCCGTAGTTAACCAAGAAGGTGTGCTACTCACTATGCTTGATGCAGTTTCAGTTAATTCATTTTGGGGCAATTTTGGTGGTTTTTCTTCATCCTCTCCTTTAGAGCACACCCCTAAACAAAATATCTTTGTATGGCTAGGTGTCTCACATGTCCTTCAATTATAAGCTTTCCCTCCTCAAAGAAACTTTCCGTCATTGTGCTTCAAATACAAGGAGAAGTTGGAAAAAAAGCTAGGTTTTGTCATTAAAACCACAGCAATAATAAGTTTTTTTAAAAAGCATCTTTAATTTTTGCAGCTAGAGTAGCAGACAGGAAAATTTCTTTTTTTTTTTTTTTTAACAGGTGACAGATAAAGCCATTGAGGACAAAACCTGATATTCTACAGTAATAAAAATACAAAAATCAGCAAGTTTCTTCCAGGGAAAGTGCTTGGGCATGCAGAAGGATACTCTGCTTCTTGGTTCCTCTGAGAACACTGAATATGGTGATGGTATTTCAATCTAAAGGTAAGAGGTTTTGCTCTAAACAGCAAGATGATTTCATGAAATAATAGGATTAATTGTCTTTTAGTGGAATTTCATGACTTTTCAACATGAGACAGAGATGTGTTCTTATACCTTTCAATTTGACAAAACATTGCCTTTTTGATTATTTCAGATCAACTTTCAAAGGTTAGAGAGTCACGATCAGTCTTTTCATCCCACATGCATGTTTTTGTGAAAGAAGGTCTTTCTGTTTGGAAAGAATAACTGACCAACACACACATAAATGTACCTGGACAACAAATGTCTCCAGGACGACATTTATACTCTCCTATTCCAGCAAGGCAGAAGATACAAGATAAAAATAAAAGAAGAGGAAAACGTAATAAACAGAACATGTTCAATGCAAATTTCTATTGTTCTGTACTTGCTGGCTAAGAAACTATCACAAAAGGACAGTATAATTAAAAGCACATTTCTTCTTAAGATTCCCTTGTGAATAGAAGGGGGTTTTTTTACCAGATAACTTGCAATACCTTGAATCTCAGGAACTTTTAAGGTTGCTAATACTTGTTACTTATAATTCATAACTATAATGCCATATACAGCATTATAGGCTTAATGCATTGAAGCCTACAAACACTACTAACACTTCCGAAGTCAATATTCTTTTCCCGCTCAAAGCAACAGAACGTTTTGGAGCATATCAACCCAGATGAAGCAGCATAACCCAACTTATTGCAGGTTCCTTTCTGCCAAGGAATCAGCCGAGGGCCTCTGTAATACCAAGACAAGGCTACCTTCAAGAAATCCTCTTTCACCAGGGAAAGATACTATTCACTGGAAAAAAGACTCCAGATCACCTTCAATATACTGCACAGTGTGAAATCACCTAATGAAGTTTCAGAGGTGCAGAAGAGAATTACTTGGTCTTATTCTATTCATGTAGCAGTTCAGTAGAAGAAGCAAAGATCCAATGTAAAATTTAAGGGAAAAAAGCATTTATGAGGACTTCATCCATTGGCATTTTCCTCATGGAAGCAGCTGAACAACAAAACAGTTTCTGGAAGATCATTAGGAAACATGCAGTTAGGAGTAACTTGTTTTTTAATTCCCTTCTTTACATCAAGGTCACAGTACCTCTCCTTTTCCAAGAAAGGGAGAACCCTTTACTTCTAATTTTTATCCTTTCATACAACTTTGCTCCCTTGAACAGGCTTGTCTCAAACTCTAAGGAATAAATGACATTAGTAATTTTTGTGTTCTAGCTATCAAAAATACTAGCCTGATTGATTCCTGTATACAGATATGTATTGCAGGCTGAAACAACTACATCCTTCTGCATTTTGAGATAAGAAATGCTAACAAACACTCCTTTGCTCTACTAAAGATTTAAAAGAATGGAAAGGAGGTCTAAAATAGACCATCCAAAGTACCTGAATCCCTCTTATGGGAATTTTGGGAGAGGTTTTTTTTGTTGCCTCCTATCAATCATCAGAAGTGATTCACACTACCAAGATGAGATGTTAAACAGCTTAAGGAGATGAATATACAACAGCCCTTCTCAGTCACTGTACCGTAGAGTTTGCTGATTTACCTCAAGTGCAGGCTGTGATGGGATCCTTCTAGTTGGAGCAGGAAGAAATTATGGCTGTGATGACACAAGAACAACGAATGTTGATGATCTTCAGCTATAGATGAAGTCACGAAAGGCACTGGTAGTTCTGTTTGTAAGCATACAGAAGATGGTAACGAATCCTGTAATCAAGGTACTCCTCTCCTTTGGGCAAAAAAAGGAATCTGTGCAATGTCTTTCCACAGTGACCTGACTGGTGATAGATATTCTGGGAGGAAAACTCCCTTTAGTGCTTTCTTCCACCTTCCTTCTCTACATGGCAGGTTTCACTGCCACTTACTAATTCAAGAGCCGGTGAAGAGCAATTCCCATTTTTTTGCATTAGTGAGCAGAAGCTCAATAGCCAGTAAATAAAAGTTTAAACAATTGTGAGTAAATTCTCCAGAATACCGTCTGCAAAACAAGGAAAAAACTGAATCTATGTATTTGGTATGTAGTATAGAATATACGCAACAATACTTTTTTTTTTTATTATTTCTAATACTACAGCTCCAACAACTGCAGGATCCAAGTGAAAGAACATGAAAATAAAACACAAACTGCCACAACTGAGTCAAGTTACCTGCAGCTTGATCAACTATTTCTCAACCCTCAAACTGAAATTTTAAAGCATCATGCAATTATTTTAAAGTGCAACTAGCCATGTGGAGTATTTACAGGTCCTAAAATGAAACTTGTTCTAGGTTAAGTAGTTGTTGCCCTGCTGCCATTAGTCATACCTCTAGAAATATGTGCAGGCTGCAAACCCACTGCCGGATCTATGCACCAGCATCCAGTTGAACTGTTATTCAAAATAAACATTACAAGAACAACAAATTTTAGTAAAGCATCTTTTCTCCTGGAAACTAGCACCAACATGACATGCATATTAAAGGATCAACAGGGATGATGTAAGGCTGTTGAAATTCCAAGCTCCTGACACGGTAAAAAAAAACACTGCTAGTTTCCCAAAACTTCCTGGGTTTGGTTTTTTTGGGGGGAAAGGGAAGGAGAGGACTTGATAGGAGAGAAGGGAAGAAGTCATTGAGCATTACAACAGCTACACCAGATAATGTTATCAAGTCCCAAGGTGGAGAAAAAGCAGCAAAACCATTGATCAAAGTGTTGATTTTAAAAGATTAAGTGTCATTCAATTGCAGATAAAAACGGTATGAATCTTGAATTTCTCAATTTCAGAATTTGTTTTAAAGCATTTGGCCTCTCTCCAGAAGTGTTTTATGCTCAACTTCTTTAAAAGCCTACTAAAAAGCAGAGAAGGCCACAGCATTGTCTAGATTATCAGACAAGGCGTCGGACAATACCTACTTGAGATTGGCGTAGGTACCAATCCCTGAAAGACCCTTCCTATTGCCAGTTTAGGAGTGGTGTAAAGCTACAGCTTTACATGCTACTAGGCATGACAGAGAATTCCAAACTTGTATATAGCTGTCACAGCAACACACATTTGAGAAACAAAGCCAGTATTTCTTGGCACATATATAACAGTGGGAAAACACTACAGGTATAAAATTGAATGATTGGTTGAACATAGAAAATACTATGTTGTAAAAATAATTCCCATTAATAGATGCTTAAATTTTATAAAATTAAAGAAATTTGTATTTGCTAAACAACGTTATAATTCTTTTTTCATTTTTAAAACTGTTTACATTGCAAGAATATTTTTACATGTCTTTATTAACATGTTTATTGTTTCTTGTCAACTTGGCAAAGTACAGTTGAGAACAAACCTTTTTTTGGCCTAACTAAACCACATTTTAAAATCAGATTAACAGACTTTACTGGCACTAATATACACTTCTGTCATAAAGACAGACCTTCATTCAGCCTTAGGGAAACTCTATGCTTCTGGGCAGAGTGCATGAGCCGATATGAAACAAAAAAAATGTTTTTAAGAGATCATACTATGCCAGGTTGCTTGCGTTTTTCCGACATAAGAAAGCCCACTATAGCAACAAAGGTTACAACACTTATGTATACCTTGAACTTGTTTGAAGAAAATATTAAGAAACTACAGATTTTATGTAATAACAATGTCTTTGTACTTTCCTTTTCAGCTCTTAATACATGGCTTGCTTGATCTTTGATTCCATTGACATGTAATTAGCTTACATAAATTTCTTACATAATTATTTTTTAAAGCATCATTTTTTCTTACTGATTTCTCAATCTTGACAAATTCCTACACTTCTCTGGTCAGGGTCTTTCAGCCGCTTTATCTGCAGAACCTAGAAGCTGAAATACTACACATAAGCAGTATTAAGAGGAGTGATTCCAGTACCATTCAACCGCCACACTGGACTAGATGCCTGTGATTTGTTTTGGTTTTTTGTTGTGTTTTTGGGGGTCTTTTTGATTGTTTCTCTTTTGGGGTTTTTTTGGTTTCTTGGGAGTGGGAGGTCCAAACTGAATTTTCAGGTGCAACTAGCTCAAGTCTTTTCTCTGTAGATTTTGAGCCTTGCTCATCTCCTTCATGACTTCCGTCTAGTGCCTGGGATCTCTGGAGAACTCAAATACAGCAAAAATGCCCCTTTCATGCAATATTTAATCAAATATAGATATTTAATAGATTAATATTAGTAAAGGTAAACATGGATGCACTGGAAAATAAAAGCTAAACAAGTAAGTTCTTTTTTAAAAGTCACCAGTTTTAAGAATTTCTACTGTGGAAAGTACTCAAAACACGCATTTCGGAAATGAGCACTTTTGTTACTTTCCGTATCAAACGCTGATTTCTACATCTTTTATATTAAAAGACCTTCCTAACTCTAGAGCTTACAAATTTAGTATGCAATCTGACCAACAGGCTTGATCCTTTCCTCATTTTCAGTAGCAATAAGAACTCTACAGCCAGAACTGGACTGAGCTTTCTAGTAACTGTTAATTGCTAAGACACAAACTGATGTCAAATGCTATTGTAAGCTGTGTGAGTTCTCCAACACTAAGTGCATGATGTAACTAAAAGCTTATTTTTGTCTAGCATGAGCTGGTGGTAGTGGAGACAGAAACCAATTTAAAGTCATGACTCTAAATGATGTGCAAGAACACCATGATACCTCTGCAATGTACAGTCTGACTCTTAGGTTCAAGATTCAAATGTAAAAAGTCTCATGTACAGTCAGTTATGTTTTAGATTAGAATTATGGTTTTTATTTCTATCTAGTAGGTGTTAACAGTACAAGAAAAATGCATTCTAGATTACCTTGTACTGCTACCACCACACAAAACACACTGTCTTTAATTACCTAATCAAATGTTTTCTGATCATTTGCTGACTTAACTTTCCTTATTGGACTAGTGCCTCAAATTCACTCATATTTTAGTATCAAATTAAAATTGCGTCATTCTCTCAAATACAACTTGGAATAAGACCACCACAAGTTTTATAATAAAAATGTCGTAAGTCAGATGAGATAAAGGCCATCTTGAAACATATAATTTGGCTCTGCTTAAGTAAAACTGTTTGCATTGAGTTGTCCCTGTATCTTCTCTCCATGCAAGCACCTTCACACCTACCTGCTTTCATCAGCCAGAACTCCCAGCTTTTGCACTAGACAATTAACTTTGGCAGTGCCTCTTCACAGGCATACCAGTGTGCAGTGTTTGACTGTCATTCTGTATCTGTTGAAATATTAGCACTTGGTTTAGGTTGCATGCAAGAAGAAAAAAAACAGTATAAAGTCATACAAAAAATACATATGAAAATACATAAAGATCTATTTCTACCCTAGGCTTACTGCTTTCACAAAATTATTCAGAACAGGGAAAAAGACAGACATCAAACATCTGTACCAAAATAGAAACTTACCCCACTGACTGATCTGGGTTGGAGAGCGTTTAACCGTACACTGAATCTCACAGGACCCTCTTTCCTTCATTTAAGTCAAGACTTCATTGACAAAAATAAATACAATCCAGGGCAGATAAAGAGCTTCCCACGCACTCAGGCAAACATGAAAGACGCTATGAACCCTCTTAAAAAAACCCCAACATTTGAACCATTACTGAACACTTCTGTATATGATTAATACCTACAACATGCATAGTTTACTTTGAAGCAAGTTTGACAACAACATACACCAGAGATATTCTTGACATGACTCTTAGCATGAGCTTAGCTGCCTGATCTCCGATTTCTGTGCCAAAATCTAAAGGCCAGTGTTTCCTCAAAACAGTGGTTATATTTAACAAAATGCTTTTGCCTGTAAGTTCCTAAGATCGGCTCACTTATAAAAGACCAACAAACCTCCTTTCCTTCCACCACATTTTCTTTTTAATGCAAGATTCTAAAATTAGTTTGCAGCAGGACTGAGAGAGATCTGCATTAAAGTTCTCAGGTTTTAGCTGTATATTATACGCAAACTACTGTATTTTCTACTTAATGGCCTCCTAGCTAATAAAAAAAGTAAAAACATCTCACAAACATTCCATGCTGCCATTTCTAATACAAACTTTTTTTCATGTAGAAGTAAATTATCTTATATACTCTTAAATTAAGTCAAACCCCATATTCTAGTTTACTGAACTGTACAAAAAGGAAAGCATAGTGCAGGTGACAAAGCTTGACACAGCCAACATAGAAAACTGCAACGCAGATGCCTAATAAAAGTCCTTCATTTTAGGCATGTGTTCAAAATCCATTCTCTAGAGGCTGTAGAGTTAAGCATTACATTATATATATTTAACTGAGAATGAGTCTGTATTTAAAGCGTAGTTACTCTTCCAAATAGCTATGTCCCCAAGTTTTAAATGATTCTTAATTCATAGTTCAATATCTTCATAAATGAAATCCCCATAAGCATTCTGCAAACTAAACCAGAGTTTAATACGGCATAACTGCTTTCTTCCTCCTCTTTTTTTTGCTGGACAAGCATTATATTGAGTATTAATTAACATATATAACTTCACATGAGAACATCAAGTAATTCGCTATTGTTTTATTACTTAACTACTTTTATCATAGATTTCAGTCCAACAGAAAAATTCTTCTAACACAACTGCCAACTTCATACTTCAAGATGCAACTTACTGTAACAGCCTGATATTCCTAGCCCGGATAATCTTTTAAGATCCTTTCTTCAAGTCACCAGGGAATTGCCATTTACCAGTCAAGTTCTTTCATTCTATTTTATAAAATAAAGCATGCATATATATTTAAGCAGCCTGCATGACAGAAAAATCATATATGGTACCCAATAAAAAGCATTCTAATGGCAACAGCACAATTTTATTGAACAGAAGCTATAGGAAGTATTTGGGCGAGTACTAAATGGCACACTTCATACAGCATTAATTTTTTTTCCAAATGAATTGAATGCAGGTTTCAGAAATAGGGCATATTCAAGCCTATGCTAATCAAAAGTTTGCTCTTCCAGCAACGTATCTTCATATTATGACTCAGTTTTTTCATTTTTTAAATTTTCTTTCTCTTGTATGTTTAAAATACATGGACAGAAAAAAAAAGGGCGCAGTAGAAAAAGAAAAAAACAAAATATCAATAGTCTCTCATTACCACAATCAAGTAATAATTTGTTTTCATACTTACACAGTTCATTACAAAAATGTGCAACGAAACATGCATTCTGCATTCAACAAAACTATATGCAAGATGCTTCCCATCTCCAAAGTGGGGGCAGAGTGCACTGAGGGGGACATGGGTATATTCCACAACTTCAGCAGAATCACTTGAACAGCTGTTAGCAGCATGTACATTGGCAGACCATTCTCAGAAAGACAATAATGTGGCCTTAACTTTGGCCTTTAAGAAAATGAATCATTAACTGCACCATACAGATTTGAGTTCCACAGTATCTGGAGCTCTTTTACTGTAGCAAAATAATACTGAGTATAGACTAAAAAAAGTATGCAAACAAATGATGAATTCTTAACTGCAACTTCATAAACAGTAGTAAGAGACATCATTGAGAAAGTGTAAGTATTTTAAAAGGAAAGTGAAGAGACAAAAATGTAAATCTCAACATTCTTCTCACTACAACCACTTCATGTTTTCTTTCCCCACCCATTCCCCAGCATGCATTAACACATATTCCTTTGCCCTCGTTCATCACTTAAATCAGAGCAAATGGTTATTCTGAGCAGTGCCCTAAGTATTAATGTAAAAAAAAATTGTGTATATTTAGCAGCTAGCAATCGGAGAAGTCAATATCATCTGACTACCCTGTTTTCCACCCATCATAAAGCAAATTTAAACTACTACTACTACTACATGTTCAGTTATAGCATGAATATATAGTGTAAACAAAGTTAATCTGAGGTAAAAACATGACACTATGGACAAGGATATCAGTAATCCATCTCCAAATGGTCTAGTCATAAAGTACACAATTCAATGGAAGGAACCAGACTTACTATGAGGAAGCCAAATTCACACAAGCTTAACAGCCCATTTCAGAATTACAGCTAACATTAAACACAAAAAACAAGTATATAGGAAAAGAGGGCTCATAGCTATCATAACAATAAACTCGCCTCTATATTTTATTAGAATTATGCATTTTTAGTAAATGACAGAGTTACTAGAAATTTATTTAGTTTACATAGAGTTTAAAACTCCACGAACTTGCAAATTTGTAGTTACTACACTTAAATGGTTTGTAATGATAAACCACTCAGACCCCACGAGATTAGTGCCCACTACACGTAGTTCTATCTGGTTTGATTGGATCTTCAAAACAAAACAGAAACCAAAAGAACATGACAAAGTATTTCTGCTGTGTGTTCCCTATAAAACAACTTTTGAAGCCACTGTTCAGTTTGACACCTCAAAGAATAGGAAAGCATCACGAAAGCAATAGAGTAGATGAGCATAGCCCTATTTCTACCTCCACAAGCACAAGGCAAGGCATGGCAAGAGACACCCCTAGCATTACTCATTCTAATGGACAACCCAGCTATCCAGGTAACACATCCCAACCTGAGAGCACAGCAGCCCAGCCTGTTTTTTTCAGGCAGCCAGCAAGCCAAAAGACACAAAGTGAAAGGGAAACTACACTGGGGAAGGCAGAGAAAAGGGATTATGAGGAGAGCTTAAATTATTAGGGGCAAAGGGAAGAGCAGCATGGCAATAGGAAAAGGGTAACTGCAGTGCCACAGTCAAGGAGACTGATGATGGAAATCCACAGAAGCCCTACACACAGCCCTCCTGCTTATTTTTATTTTTTTAAACTCCAGTACTCATGGAACTTCTTGTTTGTTTCTCAAATAATAAACAAAGATACCCAGGGGAAGAAACCGACTTGAATGTCAATCTTTTTAAGGTTGGTTCCTACATCCTACACTCCCTCTGTAGCAGAACTACTGGAATGGACTCCACTGACTTGAACACTCTTGCAGCATTAACCTTCTTCATTTATGAAGCCATTGGCAGGACTGGAGCCAATATTATGGATATAATACTAAAGCTTCAACATTAGCCTGACTATTGCATCAGCCATTCCATTTCTAAGTACAACTCATCTTTTCTTTCATGATCTGATGCAAGCCTATATATTTTCTGTTTTGTTTTTAAACATTGTTCAAATGCAGTTTGTTCAACACCACCTTATCTGCCAAATAGTTAAAAGCCATTCTAATATCATACAATGTCTGCCAGTGAGAACATTTATTAAAAGCAGTGATTACTATGTTTAAGAGAGCTTCTAGTACTAACATTTATTCTTCTAAATAATATGCAAAGCTGGCAAAACATTTTTTGTTATTACTTCCATTTTACTACTTTAGGCTGTATGAAGGACAGTACCAAAATGTTTGGCATCACTGGGTGAAAAAGTTAAAAGGCATCACAGGTACTAAACCTTGAAACCAAAGCTTTTCTAACAGAGGCACACACTAAACAAACAAATAAAAAGCATGACAATTTACAGGCAAAATTTTGAAAAATAAGATTATCAAGGTTTAAACAACCAAAGTAGGGGGATTCTCAGAAATACAGCTTTCGGTCTTCAAAATTTATATAATATATAATAACAAATACACATTCTTATTTGTGCTATATTTCAAAGCACTTGATTAGTTAAATTTACAGCTCAAAATCTTAATGCAATTTTAACTTGAAATTTTTTTTAGATGATCAATGCACACATCAGCACTTCCCAGAGCTGGCAATCAAGCATTTAGAAGAAATTAGGCCCTGTCAGGAATATTGTTCTGCCCCACACTTCTTTTAATTGCCTGTATTGGGGATGAAGTACATTAAGTTCCCAGTTTTTAAGTACCCAATATTTCAGAAATCCCTTCCCCTTTAACCAATCGAGGCACAGAGATTTTTTTTGAAAGTGTTCTCCAACTGCAAATGGTTTTGAGTGCCCAGTTTGAAGTATCCTTGGCTCAGTTTCAGGAGCCATTCAGGAGCCATTTCATTCTTCCTTGGAGACCACCAATACAACAGCGTTTTAGAAAAATATGAAGTGAGACTAATCTGTGCTAGAATAAATACCATCCAAGAGACAGCATGAAATAAAGAATCAACTAAAACCAAATAGGTTTTATGAGAACATGAAGCGGCAATAAAATGGAATGCAACAGAAGAGTCAAAATTACAAGAGAACTACACTGGGAAAAAATGTTTCTTCCCAATTCTCTGGGGGTGGGGAGGAACAAATGCCCTTCACTATATATTACTTTATTTTTGTTTAACCTAACACAAACCAAAGTTCAAAATATTTCCATAGAAGCAAAATCCCATTTATGAAACACTTATGAAAGGTAGTGCATACTCTTACAAAAAATTCAACATAAAAAAAGCTTAGCTAAAAGGTTAGTTGAAAAAGAAAGAATCTGAGAGTTCTCAGCCTACAACTGCAGCAGAAATGTAACACAATTATTTACGTAGTTTTGCTCAGCTTTCCCAGTTCCTACATTGTGTATCTAAAAAAAGTGCCTTCCTACAGTTTTCAAATAGTTTACAACCTCAGAACTTTAGAGTCCAATTTGTCAGGTAATTAAACTCAATTCGGAGGCTACAATCACTGGTTTGTTTTTCATGCTGACTTTATCCTTAGACTTGCTTTCATTTTCATCAAGGTACATTTAGGATGACATTTGAAATTGGCAATTTCTCAGCCATAACACTAATATATCTTAAAAATGCATTATGGGAAACAAGGCTTATTTATGAAACTCCTGCTGCCATGGTGATACAATCAGACCCCAAAATACAGGACCTGGCAAGGGGAAGACACACTTACAGATATCTGCTCTCTCCTGTTTCTTTTAATACTTAACATCCTAGCTTTTTGAAAAAGTTTCACAGAAGTTCATGAAAAGGTAATCATCAGGCTCAAGACAATGTGTTTGAAGAGGGACATGCAGTTGCCAAATCCTCCACCTTTGTTTTGCCTTGAGTTATCTACCAAAGCCATTTAACAATTCAACAAACAGGAAAAAATAGTTTGGATAAATCTGAACAAGGATTCAAAAGCATATTCCATTTTCTTGGCTCCAATACACCCACTCTGGTCTGCTCACTGGCCAAAGTAAAACCACAAAAAAACCTAACAAGTTCTGAATTACTAGTATAACGAAAGTCTGAGCATGTTTTCACTCCATCATGCATTTATGCCACATTCTCTACTAGTTCAGGAGACACAAAATCAGGAAAAGTGATGAACAGAAACATTCCAACATTAGAATATCTGGAAACAACAGGTCTTAAGTACCTCGTTAGGCTTGGTGATCCATTAAGAGTTACCAAGATGCATACAGCAAGTCCAATGGATATGCCTCTGCACTTGCATGATGACCTACACCTACCTAGCTGCTACCTCCTCTGGAAAGTTTCAGAGCCTACAGAAGTTGACAGCTGTCCAGAAGCTTGTAGGCTGCTGCTCAAAGCAATGGGGTAACAGCATACCACAAAAAGCCGAAGAGTTGGCAAATGGACAACAGCAGGTCAGCAGGTTCTCCTGTGGTAACTGTCAAACTTTATAGTTCTTTACTGCAGGCTTCTGTTCTCTTCTACAAGCACCAGTGAAAAGGAATTCACAACACAAGAACAAACCCAAGACTACTTCTTTCATTAGAAGTCTCCCCAAAAATATGCAGAACAAAATTAAAAAATCCCTCAATCCAAAACAGTTGAGCTCAAGGCAGCTTTGCTGCTTGCATTGTGGCTTCCACGACTGAAGTAGCCAGGAAAGGGGACATGATATGTCTATAAGGCAACAAAGGGTGAAACGGGCAAGAATTAGTTATAAATCACAGAAGAAACAGTAAGTTTCCTTACGATCCTTCTAGAAATTTAATTTACAGAATGCTACATGTTCTCTCTCTCTCACTACAGTGTAGTAAATTCAATTAATTAAAAATAAATATTTGCCATAGTAACACTTGATACAAAAGATACAAAACAGTAGATGAATTCTATAGCTTGCCAAAAATTGCTACTTGTCAAACTGACAATCATATAATGCATTAGAATAAACTAAATATGGACAATACAGAGCGACAGAATTGTGGGCTTAACAGAGATCAAATACTACAGTGAATTCACCACACCTCCTTTTTTACAGGGTAGATAGCAATGGTACTTGTACTTCACTGTGGGAAACAGAAGCTGCATTTAAGAGACCTGTGTACTAATTTTTGGAAAAGCAGGCTTTGTCTTTATAGGAACTATCGCACATTCAGTGAAGCACAAATGTGCCACAAGGCCATTAAGTAACTATATTTAACATATCCTTCTGTCACCTCATTATCAAATCTGTACACTTTCTTGTTCAAATATGGAACAATTTGGTATATTCCAATTTAGGGGAAGCCTTTCTCTTCCAGGCAATACACCATACTTTCACTGACAGGAACAGTCTATTGTTGATTTGTAACTGGGGAAGAAAAAAAAAACCTATATACAGGAAAACTAGGGCATCACATGAAAAGTTTGCATATTAAAATTTTAGTTTCAAGAGTGTAAAACATTTAGTCAAGATGGTAAATTCTTCTCTGATACAGTCCTGAATCTGTGCAATAACTGTGATTTATAATTACTTGTTTTGAAATGGAAGAGCCAAGAGACAGCTACAGAAGATATGTGAATATTCTTTTATCTATCTGTATGACTTAACCCAGGAAATACCAAAAGACATAAAAAAACCAAGGCGTGAACAGAAACAGAAGCTTCAAAGAGACATTTCCAACAAGTGCAAAGATAGCAAGTAATATTCAGGGACACTATTTTTTACTGACTTCAAGAGATTTTCATCAGGATGCTCTGGGACACACTGCATTTGAAGAGAGTACATGCCAAGACTACTAAATAAACCAAAAGAGCTAGAAAGCAAATAATGTAAACGCTCTTGAAGCACTATTATTAACATGACGTCTTTTAGTTGGTTAGTTTGGGGTGAGGGGATGTTTTTGTTTAAGTGTTGAGTTGTATTAACTCAAATCCTTAAGCAGAATTAAGGAGACTTAAATTGCTCCTCCCTAGTCGTCAAGCAACACTCACAGTCACTTGGGACCCTTTAGAGGCAGTGATTTATTTAAACTGCAACAAAGATTTTAAAATTCTCATGGGCATTTCATATTACATGTCTATATTATGTATTTATAAAATAAGGTTTTAAACAAAGACATGGACATTTTTAAAGCTATGACATCTGTTCTAGTTTTTTATAAACTAATAGCCACATTAATGATAAAGAAGACACTATACTGCAAACACAGTAGAAAGATATAACACAACTCATGAATAATCCCATGGGCTTCAATAAAAACTCCTTAAGCACATCCAGGTTTTCAGCTACAGCTATATTATTGAAAACTTCACAGATATAAAAAGTTTCAGAAACTACTCAAACAAAATTAAAAAGTTGTGAAAAATCAAAATCCTCAAGGGGAGGGTATGCCGATTCCTATTTTCGAGGTTCACTGATGGAAGAGATAGGTATGAGGTTCAGAGAACTAATATAAACATCTGTGTCAAACCATGGCGATTCACATTTCCCCCCCTTCTTGCTCATGTTCCCTTACAGAGCCATTCAGACAAAAAAAAACCCGAAACATAAATAAGCAGTTGCAGTACAAAATCTCAATGAATTTTGAGACTGCTATGAGTAAATTCCAATAGAAAATTCTTCCCTGGCTACATCACTTTTTCCTCCAGGGAAAAAATGGGTTCCAAATATCTAGAGATAATAAGCATTTGTCAAAGGCTTTGAAATTAATCCTGCCTAGATACAGTACAGAAATAACTGAATCATAAATTCTAAATATCTTAAGAATTCTTTTCCTAGATCTATGCAGGATTGCAAGAATGATCAAGCACCAATTAAAAAGTTACGGAAAAAGATTTGTTTGTCCATCTCCCTTCAAAGCTGGGACTTCCATGCATTAAACCTCAGGTGTTGGGTTTTTAATTAAGTAGGCTTTCTATTACACAGCTAATTATTTAAACTGATTATATTAACCTTTAGGGGTCAAAAACTGTTAGTACAAACGAAAGTTTAAGAACTTGTTTTGATTCTGGAATGTGATGTAAGGTTCTTTTGTCCAGCAACTGAAAAGCTTAAATAACATGGGGGATCAGATCATCCAAACCAAAATAGAAAAACAGCGTTACACAAGTATCTGAATCAAGTTCCACAGTCCTTAGAACAGCTCATGTTTTCCGTATGAATTTCAAACAATGCAAAAATGTTTGCATTTCAGTCTCATTCCAATGAATAATACATTTATTAGTAAATACAATCACTGAAATTCTACTTCTAGTCTTTTTTATCTGGTATCTCCTAAAGCTTCTGAATTTTAGCAGCTTATATTTTAAAGTGTCACACACTAACAAGGATAACAAGTTTTTCAGTAAAGATCTTAATAACATGCAAGTGTTTCTATTCCCTTTTGCATTTTTTAAGGGCACTGGAATCAGGAGTCACTGATTGCAAAGCAATTTACACATTACAAATTATGTACTGAGCTGTTCTGGCCTCCTTTTTTCCTCTGAGCTTTGTCTTCATCCTCACTCTACTTACATGATTTACCTTTTTTTTTTTTTTTTACTTAAAAGAACTTCAGTACCATTTTGGTATACAGTTTTAAAAAGTATTTAAGCCACATCAATTAACCAAACCAAAGTATCTAAATACTCCGCAATACTAGAAACTCAGCAATCCCTTTCATCATTTTCTTCCATTAGTCTCAAACCCCAAAAGCATGACTGTTCCCAAAACGCCAACAGCAGTGACAACTCTTTTCAAAGGCAAAACAGAGTCATTTACTGTTCTTTTTAATTACTTAGAACCAACTGTATCAGGAGCACCTTACCTTAAATCCTCATCCAGCAGAAATAACATCCCATCCATCCCCACAGCCTATTAACCAATATCGCATATGAACACTTCTGCTGAAATCATAACTGATTGCATAACAGAAGTTTTTGCAAAAGGCACCCATTAAAATTACTGGCACTATGTTATAAGACTAATTAGATTTATAAACTTATCCAACCCAGCAGCCAGTGTCCTACAGAATTACTTGGCTAGCTCGGAGCACTTTAGCCCCTTATACTGTTGAACTGGTCATCACAGGCATATCTTCTTGTATGCACGAAGCAGCATATACACATGCAATTCTTACATGTACATCTTAAAATGTTTCCACAGTACCATAAATATGGAAAATAAAAAGACAAGATTAACACTTGTAAGATCAGCAAAAAAGTCCTAGTCACTGACAGTGTGGAAAGTGCTTGTGAAAAGGAGCTAGCCAGTCTTATTATATATACCTAAACATACTGAGTAAGAACAGCAGCTTGAAAGAAAGGGCTAAAACAAACATACTATTTATTACAGAGTACTATCTGGAGGAAAAGGGTATCTTTACAGTTAATGGACTTGGCTTTATCTTCCTACCTGTCCCCCTTCACTCACCAGTGTTTATAAACATTCCCCACCAGAAGTATGTTCTTCCATAAGAACACACTCTTTTTCGTCTTCATTATCAGCACCAGTTCTTCATCCTGTATTTTGGCTACTTAACCACCTTCATGAGCATAGTTTTCCCCTGCAGTCAAGCTTCTATTCCCGATCTTCAAAAGCCCTGCTGTCCTGCATTGCTCAGCAATGCACAAATTGCTCTTTCATGATACTTATTAAGTCCAAAAAACACACAGATCAATAAAGTCACCAACTTCTTCAGACCCCTTTCTCCTAGGCAGCTTTAAAGTTATATTAAGAGAGGTTCAGGTACATTTTTATAAGAGTAAAGCTACACATAAGGAGTTTATACATGTGGTTGCATTCCCCTCCCCAATTTTTAGGCTCAGTTTATCTTCCAAGAATGGAAGATAAAGATGCTCATGTTTGTGTCTCTTCCAGCAGACATGAGAACAAGATGTGGCACATGGTAAGCACTAACATAGTAAGAGTTATGGTTGTTACTTCTTTATGGGTATTTCATTCCACTTCCAACGACTCTGTACACATTTCCTGAGAAGTTTAAGATACTCAAAACTAACTGAACAATTAATTCATCACTCTAGTGTTCCCATAAACACAGTATTTTACAATATCACCTGGACAATAGTATGATGCAAATTTCAAACACAGACTATCCAGCATGAGGAAGAATACATTCCCTGAACAGTAGTGAAAGTATAAATAGAACCCTTGGCTAATCCTATTTTACTTAGTGTTATACAGCAATTTCTAATGTCATATTCAGGGTGCTTCATTAAGGCAATGGAAAGAGAGTCTAGATGAACTTACTACATAAAACAGGCTATACAAAAAAAACGGAAAAAGTATAGAAATTCATGCCAAGATACTAACACTAAGCAAAACCACATTTTCTAACTGGTCTTCTAGATTAGTTATAAGATATGCAATAACTTGGAGCACATTACCTTGTTTTTTTAATTTTGTATTTCAAGCCAAACATAGTAATTCCTTCCATACTACCTGATGTTGCAGCCAACAGGGAACATTAGAGGTAATTTGTATCTGATATCTAGAAAGCATAAGGTAATTTATTGGCTTTAGTAACTGCGATTAATTTAGAAAAAAAAAGAGTAAGTTTTGCCAAACTTTTTATATTTAAAACAGGACCAATAGGTTTCCTGCATTTCTAAATTTACTACTCATTTTACTACTAACTTGCAATGTAATAGCATTATTTGTATATAATCCACATCACACTCTGCTTTAAAATCAAACATCCTCTCCAAACACCAGGTACAACCCCTGAAAAGTCTGCAGACTCCTCAAGCTTCTGAAGTAGAATTCCTAGAACAGGTCCTGTAGATCAAATACAATACTAATACTTAGCCAATAGCCACATGATAAGGAGAGAAACAGGCAGATACGGTACCTGGGGCTTGTCTTAACCCAGATTTTGACTTAAGTCCTTCCCACAATGGAACTCTTTTGAGGATCGTATTCAGGTCTTGTCCAAGCACAAACTCATTAAGCAAAACATTTATTTCCACAGACTGGACAAGATATACACGTTCTATGCTATGTAAGTATTCTGTTGTTGGATGGATTAAACCAGAAATACAGCACAATGAAAAGAAAGCTATTTTGAATATATTACAACCTAGACGTTCTAAATAAAGTAAGGAGGAAAAAAAAACCCTAAGTAGATTACTTGTCTCCTTTAAGGTTTAGTGACCTCTGACGTGCTTGCTGATCTGCAGAGCATCCGATACACCAGCAGCTCTAGAAATCTGGAAGTCCTGAAAGACGTGCTCCAGAATTTATTACTAGTATAGTCAAACTTCTCCTCAATGTTACTTAAAGGATGTGAAAAAGCAGCACTGTGATGGAGCGTTTTGGAAAAGTTAAGACAGATCTCAGGCCCAGTAACACTCTTTAAAATGACTATTAGTGCTGTGAGCACAAAAGTGACCACACAGGCATGAATGAAGCTGAACCGTCCTGTTCACTTTCTTTTTTTACTGTGAAGACAGTTAAGAGCAACTTTGGTAAGAGCATTTACCTGACAGAATTGGAAGAGGAAGTGCAGGAAAAATTTCACATCTTTTTTTCAGAGTCCTCTGCAGGCAGCAGTAAAATTGAGAACCTGGTAATTTTAAATGCTTGCTACTTGCCTATTTATTCAATAGAACAGCTAGTGGAGTTATTCACAGACACTCTAAGAGGGGTTATCACAGCAGAAGGCATTTCCCCCCCCTGCCCCAGGCAGGATTTAAATACCAAGGATGGCAGGGAAGGAGGCTGCTAAAGGCCACCCCTCCCCCTGGTACCTGCAGCATCTGGCAAAAGGACAAACAACATACTTCAATTCCATCACATAATCACTAAACATATTTATATGTTTATAAAGAAGAACTAGCCTAGAAGGACCTACAGCGTATCCTGACGCGCAGCCAGGAATTTGAAAAATATGCAAGCAGGGAGAACAGAAAAAAACAACTGCTGAAATTTATTTTTTTACCTCACTGTTACAGCTATCACTTCACTCTCTACAACTTCAGTAATTCTTCCCAGTTAGCTACCCTACATGCACTCCTATAACAGTTAATTATTTTGTGTTGCCAAAAAGAATTGTTTCTATCCAGCGACTCTTCACAGAATTTTAAGCTCACTCTCAAAAATTTTGTTAAATAGGCATGATTTTAAAATTTTAGAAAATTTAAAACATCACAAGTTGCCTTTTGAAGCTTTAACATTTAAAGCATTTTTCTTCTTTTACAGGCCTTCTGGATGTTTGCCAACAGGGCTCTAATGCCAGTGCTATAGCATCCAAAATGCTATTTTAAGCCATTGCTGTGCTGACCATCACATTTTTCAAGCACAAGAACAGCTTCCTGAAAAGTAACGATTGTGAATAAGTGTTTTTGTTGTTAATGAAATCATAAATATCTTGCTTCTGCTTACATGACATCTTAATTTCTGACCCATGCTTTAAAGAATATGGCAGTTGTCACACCTTCCCCTACTTTAAAGACGCAGTCACCTCTAAACTTTTGCTACTGCATAAAGCCAGTGACATATCATTGCATCCCAGCTAGCTTTTAGCAGCCATAGGATCAACTGCAATCATTCACATTTCTATAAACGACAGTCAAGTGTAGGGCCTTCTGTACCTCTGGTTTTCCATTTGACTATTATTTCCTCCCCTGCCCTCATACTTTTATTTTAAATAAAGTATAAATTTAAAAAAAAAGTTGTAGTTTATTTCCAGTTTGGAATAAGAAGGTATGGAGCAGTATCCCACCTTCAACAGTTGCCAGCATAAAGTACTTCAGAAGTCACTACAAAAGCTGCAAGAGGTAGCTACAGCAAATCTGCCTCAAGAAGATGTACTGGCTTACCTGGAATTAGCTACAGCTAGTCCCAGAAGCTGAAGCCAAAAGTAATTTACTTTTCCATGTACTATTATAGGAAACTATACAGAATTATAATAAGCGTACAAAATACACATGTAATCATGTTTTTTTTTTTCTTTAAGTGCTGCTAACTTCTCGCCCTCCACAGTTTCTTGTGGCAATGAGCTACAAAGACAAAACCTTTCTTGAAATTAGCCAAAGCAATTTTACCTGTGTCCTCTTGTTCCCAAATTATTTGAAAGCACGCAAGGTCCAGATCATGTTCTAAACTAGTTCTCATTTATAACTTAAAGTACAAAAAAGTAGATATGTTATCATAGCTTTAGGCTCCTTATGAGTCATTGTCTCAATCAGAAGTCTGACGTAGGTTTACCATTCAGCTTTAGAGATTTGTTTCTTGAGTTAGGCATTACTTTGTCATTTCATTTTGAATTCCTTCTAATCCTTGTAGATAATCTTTAGTCATTTAAAAAAATGCAACACCACAACTGAATTCTGAGATGTCATAGGACGAGCTGCAGCAACACAGCAGGCCTTAACTCATTAGCTTTTTGTTTTCAAAGGCTCAAGTTAAAGTACTCACTTGATTTACAAGACAAACATTCTGGGCTTTGTATCTGTCCACACACCAAAACTAAATGACTATTTCAGCACATTTGGCAACAGATTTGGAACTCTTAAAACTGCTATTACTGTGGTGAATTAATATGCAAGAGTGGTAAAACCTTAGGAAGGCAAAAGCAACCAGGTAAGACACTCCATTCTTCTTGGAGAATGTATGCATGAAGTAAGAGAAAAGGAAAGCCACTGGTCCTAACACCTGCTAGCGCCAAACAGTGGAGCAGGCAAATCGAGCCTACAAGGACAATACAAAGGGCTTCTGGTTAAGTAAGAGTGACTCTAGGAAAACAGAGAAGGGAAAATACTGCAGAAGAGGTCATCCCACAGTCTGACAAGAGGAATTAGCAGCACACAAACTTTAGTTAACCGCTCGCACCATCCTTTTTCTTACACCCTTTCATTGCTTCTGCTGTAAAGACTAACCAACAGACATCCTCCTTTTCCTGTACCAAAGTTTTTACCATTTGTCAAGAGTTCTCAAGCAAAGAACAGCAGATGTGGAACCCAACTAGACAAATCGAAAAAGCACGGGACACAGTGCTGAAGCAGAAGAACTGTAAGACAGCATTCCAGGCTTAGAAATAGGATGCATTAGTTCAAGCAGCATAACCTAGCTCTGCAAGTGTTGCATTTTGCCAACTTTATCAGGAAAGGAGCAGAACAAAGTTTTGAAGCCTGTACGTAGGTATGCAAGCAGAGCGATACAGTGAAGCTACAATACAATCAGTTCACATCAAGAACAGCAGATACAGCAGGAAATCTTAAAATGCAATTTGCATGCACATAAAATACGTTAACCTGTTAAATCTACAATTAACATCAACCAATTGCTTCTATTACTTGTAATTCTGGAAGGTGCTGGCCTCAACAGTTAAGCATCAATTAAAACAGTCACTTCCAAAGATATACGGCATCGCCACAACACTCGGTCATACTAGCTAGACTCTACAAAACCCACTCTAGCTGGCCAAAAGCGTCTCCACTAGTCACTTCTTCCCATGGCAGCAGGCCTCTAGATGGCCACAAGCCATCAGGAGGAAGTAGAGATAAACTCTCCCATCCCTTCCCAATAAATTATATTGAAGGTAAGAGAAAAACACATACATTTCTAGATACCTTTCTTGTAGAATGCTAAAGGTTCAGAATCTCCATTGCAAACTGCAATTCAAGATCTTCAAGCTCTCTGCTTCACGGGGCTCTATTCAGCTTCCTTCTTCAGCAGCTCTTTCTTCTATTATTGTTATCAATTACTTGATTAGATGAATTAACACAAGTATGTTCTTCAAGAAGATCAAGCTGCCAAGCCAATAGCAGCCATCCTGGCATTTTAGGTGTTCATTGCCATGTTTCATGTACAATTTTTATTTAGTTTTGGTTTTCAAAAAATCCAGAACTGAAAAGATAGTCTTAATTTTCATGTCTGTGCAATATTAATTCAACGCACTAACACCAATATACTTAGAGAGAAAAACTGCTTTCTTCACCAGAAAAAAATTGCAAATCTCTTTTCAGATACTGCATTTCAAACCATTTCTTACCAGTTTGAGATTACAAACCACCTTTGTTTACCACTTAAGGACAATCTCACAGAAATTGGTCACATTCACTGACAAAACAATATGTTATAATAATTTAATAGTATTCAGACATGGCTGGATCTTCTGTCATAAATAAAAAAGCCTACTTTTCCCAGCAACTATGTTTGGTACGTTTCTTTTGTGGTCACTTTAGGTAGACTACCAATGGTAGTTACTTCTTTTAACTCTTATTTCTGAAGCAAAACATAGAACTTTCCAGCAACCTCATGATTTCTGAAAGGGCTTTTTCTAAAACTTGCCTCCTCATTAGAAGCAGACAACATAAATCAGTGGCTTAAAACATGCACAACTGATGAGCAAAAACTGAAATATTCAGTGTTCACCCGTCACACTCAAAGTATTTTGCACAGGAACAAATAATTGTAGAGTAACTTCATTATAAATTTATACCTTAGAATAGAGTATATATTTAGTATATAAAATGCTAAAGAAGTTATTAGTTTCACATTATATGATTTTTTTTGTACTATAGTCACATTTTTAAGAATGGTGTCCAAGAAAGTTGAAGTTTTTAGCAGAAAAGACATTAAGAAGTTGTAGCATGTAATTTACAGAAGGTCTACAAATACATACTACAACTTACTACAGAAAACTAAAACTTACATTTGAACATTTCTGAACACAGACCTCATAGTGCTAAGTTGCCTATGCCAAATTATGCAAAGCTACGTGGCAATATCATTCAGTGAATGCAATCTGCATGACTGTTCTAGTGATCACAGTAACAAAGCCATGGGAAGATTTGTCTGCATACACAAAGGCTACAGACTTAATCCAGAAGCTATCAACTTTCGTCTTAAGTCACAGACAGAACATCTAGTGCCTATCATAAAGTACTTCTGCTCCAGAGCTATCTGACAGCAACTTTGAAAAGGTAATTATAAAGAATACCTATAAATTCATTGAATTATAGGATTTTTAAAAGCCACAGTAGAAGAAAGAAAGAAAGGGTGTTTGGGATTTTGGATAACTGTATGGATCTTACATTGATCTGACTTGATCTTCCACCTAATATGATCTGCAAACTCTATCATTTACAAAAAGGCACCCCAATGTTTTGGGGACTTTTTTTGTTGTTGAAATGTATAAATTAAGAAAACTTTTTAGATATTTATAAAATGTACATATTCCTGGAACATTAGGAATAGTTTAGGTCTATCGTGTTCAGAGGTTGGAGTAGGAAGAAACTCCTTTTAAAAATAAAACTTTTTAAAAAGCAAGCTCCTTAAACTTCTCTCCAATCAAAAAGTATTATGAGGGAGGGTTGCAAGACTTTCTTAAAACACTTTTTAGGTCAGTAAGTATCTACTTCAAAATACATATGAACACTTAACACAATTTCAATGTCCTTTACAGAATACTTTGAAGGACTGTTTATGATGCTTTCAGAGAAAACACTTTCATCCCATAGCTTGACAAGCACTAAAAATGCATGTTCTAAATATTTTAAGTATTTGAACAGTGAATATGCACATTAAAGAATCCCAGAGATTGGATTCTGATTGTCAGGCAAATACAAAAAGTGAAGATAACTACTGCTAGACACAACTGTCTGCTACAACATGTTAATATTTATTTTTCCCCTTCCACATATCACAGCACTCTCCAGAAGCTGAAAATATCTTCATGCAAATCATAATCTACCATTTACATGTTAAATTCCAATGAAACAAAAAGGCTGCTCAATTACTTCACTGTGCTCCAGCATATGCAGGCAGCACTAAGAATCTACACAACCCAAGAGCAGTCAATGAAACCTTACAAAAGATGCTAACCCATGCTTTAATGGCAAAAGTGTGACTCAATAGTTTTCCATCCAATAGTATTCCAGAGATTGTGTACCTCATTATTAACAAGGTACATCTCTACAGGAACATACAGGTTACTGTCCTGCTTTGCTGCTCTGTTTTTTCATAAAGCACTAAAAACATCTAAGATTTTGCCTGCTTTAAAGCATAACCATCTTAAAATCAATTCAGAAATTATATGGACATCAGACAGCAAGTCCTTTAGGATCATCTTTTCTGCTCTTTGTTATAAAGCAGTGAGCAAAGCGGAGCCCTAATTTACGACTAGGCCTTTTAGCTACTATCTCATGAATAAGAAGAGGCTGTATTGCCAGCAACAGCATATACTTGGCTCTAACACACGCATGCTTGATACTATTTCAAAAATTAAAATCCTCTTTCCCACCAGAAAAAGAAAGAAGAAAATGAAAACCACCATCATAAATATTTCACACCTTCTTTCCTCCCTCCTCTCTCTCCAATCAAATACATGCTCAGGAACTCACCTCTTTCACAAGCAATTATAGAATTGGAAAGAGTCTCACAAACTTAGGAAGAAAGAAAAGAACATGGAGGCACATGCATATCCTGCACCATTCCCTGAACATTTATGAGTAATTTGCCATTTCACCCAATTCAGGATATTAGGCCTACTAAAGAAACACTTGGCAGTGCAATATACTGATCCATTCTTAACATAATAACCTCATTCAACAGATTAAAGAGGTACATTTTTACCTTGAATTTGAGTGCTACAGTAAATTATTTAACAAGTAGTTACAATATGTAGTCATTAACTCATGGTTCCTTTTATTTTATTTTCACTTGGTCTTATTTTGTAAGAATGCAAGAAATGAAACCATAAGAGCAGCAATTGCTCCTTTTCTCACCAGCAGGTTTGTTTAGGGGTTTTTGGGTTTTTTTTTAAATAAGCTTTACATGTTCTCATATACATGTATACAGATAGGCAGCATTCAGAACTTTAGACCAAAGAATTTCCAAAAAAATTAATCAAGATGTTTAGTAGACATTTCAAGTCAAGGCCAGGTCAAGATTTTCACTAAACAGCTTTTAACATAAACAAATTATAATACTGCATTATAAACTAATTGTTACTACAAAATCCTTCCTTGCCAGATTTCAGGGATGCTCAGAGTTTGAGAATCCTGTACTGCAAGTGACATCAAAGGACAATTAATACCGTGCACAAATTGCCACACACACAATCATGAAACGTCCTGAGTAGTTCTGCTCCTCTTACATGCCTTTCTATAGGGCATGCATTGCTGCATGAACCCTCACTAAATCCTAGAGGAAATGAAAGCATTCCACTTCTGCCAAGCTCAGCCTAGAAGTAAGAACTAAAATGCTGTTTATAGTCCAGACAAACTTCCTCAGAAAAATACAGAATCTTTCCACATGGTACAAACACATTATGATACTTTGACACATATACATACATCCAGTAATATCACCAAGCTGAAAATAATCTTCCAGGAAATCTGTGGAAGTTTTTTTGACTATGTTTATCCCAACTCAGTGGCAACATATGCCAAACAAGTCACTCACAATTCAGATTCCACCTGAGAAGTTTTTGCTTGCACTTCTTTAAAAACAGAAATATTTCAAAATTGCAGTCACAATGTAAGTTAATGTAACTCAATCATACATGAGTTACTGGGTTTATTTTTAATCATGATCTTCCCTACTAGCTATAACAGCACTAAATAATTAAAAACAAATTTCGTATGGTTACATTTTGAATTCTTTGATGTCTTCAGTTTCTTACATGTAAGTTATGACTGCCATCTCTCATTTATACACAACCGTGACAAGAGCTGGGTGAAGTGAAGGTCAGAGGAAGCTTAAAAGGCATTTAAGTTCTCTCTCATCTTGACAGGGATCCCATCCCTCTACACTGCACAGGGAGTTCAAAGTTACTGGAAAAACATTAGAAGTTATTTCAATAGTTATTTCAATCATTTGTTTACAATGATTTAAAGGAAAATACCATTTGTAAACCAAGTGCAAGCAACTCACAACAGATACTAAGTTCAGAAACTTAACACTTTATGCAATTAAAAGGACTGCTGACCAGATATGTAAGCACCAGAGATTAACATTTGGTTACCAATAACTAGGACTATTACTGACCCATGAGAGAATGGCTCACAAATAAGAGATCAACAATGTCTGCAAAAAAAAAAAAATGGTGTAACTTACATTTCCTTTGTGTCTTCTGATCTTACAGGAATGAACTAGTTCAGCAACGCATGCTGAAATTACCTTATCTGCGTAGCTCACCTTTAAGAACTACACTGCAGTATAGTAGTAAAAAAAGCTTTTATTAAATGCATTAAAACACTAAGACTGTTGTTGAATGCATATCCACATTTTCAGCAGCTTTCAGTTCTGTCCCTAATACTTAGCACAGTACCCTGATACTGTTGCTTAAGCAACTGCTGGAGAAGTTCAAATCTCCATTACACATGAATAAATCAGAGCCCTGAAAAGTTCCTGCTGGATAACCATGCTAACAGAAAAAAACCCCAAACCAACAAACAAAAACACCACAAAAAACACAGATATAGAAACAGAAGGTTGGACAAGTCACACACACTCAAACAATTTGCCCTGCCAAGTACTGTAGCACACTTAAGCAGCAGGTTATAAAACACTCTGTACAAACAATTCCCAGTTGCTATCAAATCTATACCTTACTAGAAATACTGTCTGTATTTTTTTTACCAGGCTGTGGGCCCATCCATATCTTTCTGTTAAGCCTAAACTTATGGAAGATCTTCTTGTGTTTGTTTTAGCAATTTATAAAACCGTACTCCTGCACTATACTCAAAAGAATGGATTATTCCAAAGTATATGAACAGATGATCAAGATACCCCTCAACTTTTACTATAATAAATACAACACACAGTTTTCTGGAAGTTTCCTTGAGAAAAAAAAACAAACATCAGTGGTACCTGCATTTGTTCCTCTACAAGGATTACAATCAGCTTCAAAAAAAGTGTTGAATTTCTAATCCTTAATGAGAAAAAACCCTCAAACTGCTTTACTTCCTACTATTATTCTAATGTACTTTCAAAATTCTGCACCCATGTCAGCTTGTACACTACCTACAACCCCCAGCAAGAAAGGCTCATAACAAAGGGTAGTTTGTCTAGGTAGCAGTTCTCAGCTGAACAAAGTTACATTGACTCTCCTGGAGCAGGGCTAGCCCTGCACTGCAAAAAGAAACACAAACTGGGACAAGAGCTACGAGCTTGAATACCCTTATTTAAGCACTTACACAGTGCTTAAACATACGTCCTGCTTGTGAAAGGTACTCAATATATGGAACTTCACAAACACTACACACCTCATGAAAGCTGTACAATAAACATTTAAACATGGAGAGAAAACATTTAAAAAAACACATGACAACACACACTGGCCTAAGTGTACATTACCTACATGTGGATTTTTCACTCTAACACAGTGGTGAAAGCTTGACTTCATATACACGTATGGAATAACACTTAGACTGAAGCATACTCCTATGTTTACATAGCCCAGTTTAAATGTTTTTTAATAATTCATATAGCATTATTTTAAAGTTACAGTAGTAATAATTAGGCTCAACGTACACTTTCTCTAATTTCAAGTATTATAACAAAAAGACTAGTGAAATTCTGGAAAATTACTAACAATAAAAAAGGTTAAGTTATCAACAGCAGTAAAACAGCTTAGATGAAGTCAAGACCAGTAACTGTAACTTAAGACTGTGGAGCAGAAAAGAATACAGGAGTAATTTCTGAAGTCCAAAAAATGACGCCAAAATAAAGAAAGTGCAATAACAAACTAATTGCTTGCTACAAGAAAAATGGTGAACAAGTTTACTGTGACTTTTCTACTCTACCAAAACAAGTGTTTAAGATTTTACTCTGCAAGTGTAAAAAAATTTCATAAAATTGCACAAGTTCAGTTATTAAAGTGTAATGTTGTATTTGAACTATAATGGGTATTGGTCTTAATTTCTGCATGGCTCCAAAGTCAGAAGTCCTAATTTAGTAGGAACTAACAAGTCATTTAGTCCATAAGGCAATACCTGAACTAGCACATTTGCATGTATGGGATCATTACAATCCCTGCCTGCCAAACATGCATAACCTCCAAATCTCTGTCTCAGGAAAGTCTACCCAGCTTCAGTGGAAGATGGAGACTTTTGCATATAACTGCGACCACAAACCAAATCCTGCTTCAAAGACTGGTAATGCGTAATAGGTGTTTGGAGGCTTGCACAAAAGGAACGGCTAGGGGTTTTTGCACCACAACTGACCGTAAGCACAGTTACTATCTTTGTTAGCAAATTCCAAAGACAGAACAAGAGTTACAGTGTTGCAAGACATTAAAGCCAGGAGGATAACCAGGTGCTCCAGTTTGATGTCATAGTTATGCTGCACTTCCATCTTGTAATTCGTAACACTGGGAATGCTTTAGAACACTATAAAATAAAGTGGTATCTCCAGTCACTCAAGAGCTCTTTCCATCTTAGCTTTAGGCTATGGTTTCTTGTACAATCACATTGAGAATAAACTAGTTCCTTATTTACGGTGATCATTACCATGAAATAATTTACTGAATAATCTTACCCTTAGTCCCTACTTAGCATTCTGTTAAAGCATGCTTTTGCCTAATAGCATTGCCTTTGGTGGCCTAAGTGCAGTAAATGAAAGGTACAGGCCCACTTTTTTTAAAAGTTTTCAGTTATTTGTTGAACTATAATATGTATTACACACAGCACATTTTAGTCTCATAAATTAATCATGAATAGTAAAGAATTAGTGCATTAAATAAATGACAACAAAGCCACACTATTCTCCTCTATTCTTGTTCACATTTCACCTACACCAAACTGCAAACACAAATCACATGTGATTCCCAAAAAGGTCATACCAAGAATACACTTGCTATTATTACACTGATACTCAGGTGTGCATAGTTTCTTCTTCTAAGAGACTATACTAGCAATATTACTGTTTACAACTTGATCTACTTCCTAAGCTAACTGTTAAAGACAGGTCTGAAAAGGTTTATTTACTTTATTATCCTTTGTGAAGTGAACAGCATCATTATAGTGGGGTTCTTTTGTAGCATAGGTGTGCTATCTGCATGTCTTTTTAATTACGCTTAAGCAAGGTACATTAAAAAAACCCAAAACACTCCCAAAATGTTAATTATTATTTTCCCCTCCCATCCTCATGATTTTGCTAGCTTACCACTCTTATAGTTATTACTCTGTTGTGGCATTATCTAGACCACAGTAACTTGTAAAGGCTGAAACACTTCACTACCAATGCACAGACTGACAAACACGTAATTCCAATCTCCAGATTAGCCTGCAACATAGAGAATGCAAATCCTGAGACAGTAACAAAGATTGCTTTTCAACATTACGTATTTTAGTACCTTTTGTGTGTTTGTTTTTACATACACATACATAAATGATTTAGTCTGCTCATACACTGACAATTTCCAATGATCAGCCAAAACTGTAGTCCTAAGGAACATTTTCTGGAAATCACGTTATCACTTGGAGAGGTACATTTCTCGGCATCTCCAACACTCTGCCTTATCTTAAGCACTAAATTACTGCTTTTACAACCCCCTGAAATCTGTTGGTTCTTCCTGTCTTTAAGGAGAATGCAGTATCAAGCACTGTAGCAATTCTTAGTTCAAAGCATATCACAGCATGCAGAAAAATGCATCTATAAAAGACACCAGAAAAAGGTCCAACCAAACAGGTATTGCCACCTACAGATGGCCAGCAGACATACATGGTGCAGACCCCAAATCCCTCATTGTTCTTTACTTAGAGCAGAGAGCTAGAAAAGTCAATTCTGCCAACCATAGGTATTTTATTTCATCTGATGAAATGAGAAGCCGGACGTGTCAGCGTGACACAACAGCAACTGCATTTTCTTTGCCAAAGAGCTCTTTTTACTCATGTGATTTGCCATTACTGAGGGTAGCTAATTTTTCAAGTTCCATAAACAGAAAAATTGAAGATATGAAGAGACTTTTTTAAAAGTCAATCTCCTAGAACTCAAGTTACACAATTTTCAAACTGGTGGCGAGACCCTGAAGCAAGTCTGAAATCTGAAAAATGGAAAACAGCACTGTCCCTAGGATGCAGCTAAAAAAATAAATACCACCATAGCTCTACACTAAGCCACCATAAATTCTTTGTTGTAAAGTATCTTCTAAAAGCATCTTCTTCCTTTTTCATGAAATAGAGGCCAAACTTACAGCAAATAAAAAAGCCCAAAAAACTGCTTACAAAAAAACTAAGTATGCAAAATAGTTACCACATCAAAAATGTTCACTTGAAACTTCCAGTTCTACTTGACTATGTTCATTCACTACTGCTTACTAACATCTTCAACAAGTATTCAATTACATCTGTAAAAATCTCATTTGTAGCTAATCAACCCTCCTACTGCATACATGATGAGAATTCACCCAATTTCCTGCCTATGCTCTTGCCTTACAAGCTAGTACTAGTTACTACTGCTAGAGATTCTCAGAGGCTGTTCACAAGTCTTTCAATTCTCACATTTAGCTTTAATCTTCCAGCCTCGCCACAGACTTAATCATACATCCTATACAGAAAATGTTTCCTCCATTCTTTTTCACTCTGTCCAGCTGCAAAGTGATCTTTTAATAAAAAAATTTCTCTTCAAATGGAAAATTATGAGACACAGTCAGATAATAAATAATACTTCAAACCTCTGTCAGTTTTATGTGTTTATCATCTTTTCCTCCTTTCTGTTTTGCTTCACTGTGGGATGAAATGCATGAGCAGGTGAAAATGACTTGCATCAGACTAAAGAATGAAAGCAACTCTACACGAATGCTGTCAAGGACAGGGAGACAGTTACTAGCTCTCTTATCCTTTACTCACAAAATCTGCTATTGAGTAATGGTAAACAACATTTCTGATTAAGTTATTTTTAAATTCACTTACAGAAGCCTTTATAAATGCTGTAAAATACATTGATTTTTTAAGTTTTCACTTTACAAGTAGTTTAAAAATTATACAAGTCTGTACAAAATCTTATTGCATCTATAGCATAATAAAGCTTTGTCTAGGAAGATGTAAAACTGATTTTGCAACACTAAGCTTATAAACACACAAAAGAATTCACTGCAATATAAATATGTATTTTTCCATACTTAAGTTTCAAAAGCATAAAAATAAAAGAAATCTTCTTCTACAGTTCTAGAGATGAAATACTAAGCTTAAAAGACCATGTCTAAAATTGACAGGATTTAATAACTGAACTGAATAAATCAAGGTAACTGCTGCAATTCCAAGAAACTATGCAAGAATTACGCACTAAAATGAGTCCATACCATGATTCAAGTTAAGGAAAAAAAAGATACTTAACATCCAAAAAACTGGCCCGCATTTTTGTAGGCTGAAATACTAAGAGAGACGATGAATCTAACAACCTACAAACATCTACATACCCAACAGGCTGAAGAAAGACTAGTCAGAAGAACTAGAAGGGAGTTTGTTTTGGTTTTGTTGTGGGGTTTTTGGTTTTGTTTTGGTTTTTTAACACAGAAACTGTAACAGTATTATTTGTATCTTCTCTTTAATAAATAAAGTTTGTAAATTAATTTTCCATACAGCATTCTGCCAAGCAGTTCATTTTTGGTATCTCTTATTTCAAGTCATAGTGAAGATAAAAAAAAAGGCATTCATACTAGGTAAATAAAGGTTACAGTTTTCAAAGCAGATACATTCCACACTGTCTGTATTTAAAAGGCCATGCCCTGCTAACAGGCATAGTAAGACCTGCAAATGGTATTCTAAAAACTGAACAGGGCTAAAGACTTAAAAGATACTGGTGTGTCTTTAAAAGCAATTATATACAGGTTTAACGAAAGCTGGGAGTTAATCTAAACAAGGCATTACATGGGTCAGATGTTTTTTCAAAGGCACACAGTAAATGGAATTTTACAGCTTCTTCACTGGCCCAATTATGTCATCACTTCTTTCTCCTACCTTCTCCCTTGCCAGGTTTAGAATCATTTGGGTTGTATTGATATAAGTCTTCAGCGATACATGCATGTGTGCACACGAGAGAAATGGGGATTTTATACATACACACATTTACAGTACACCTGCTTCTTAAATGTTTAGGTACTTACAAAACACTACCCTTTACCTCCTGTAAAAGAGGGAATAATGTAACAGGCAAAAAACTCTCAAGAGAACTCTAGCTAGAGACATCCAATGGTCAGAGAAGCGAGGAGCCAAGCAGAGTAATAGCATATCTTGCACTACCTTTAGTGAGTGATGAGGTCTAAGCTCCATATGAAAAGAAATTCCAGTCAAGATGACAATACAAATAATACCTTGCCCTGATATCCCCTGGAAGCTGAAACAGAAGCCATCTCACTAAGCTTTTAATGTTACAGGCAGATATACAAGGAGAAGTGCTGCTGTAAATTATCTAATTGTACACAAAAGTGACCTGCCACACAAATAAGCACAATTATTTTTGGTCTCCATTTAATAGAGTCATATCCTGCTCTGTGTAAAGCATCTAAATGATTTTCCAACTGCAGCTAAACAAAAGTATAGTCTACCTGGAGATGACAGTTTGAACAAAGACACAACGTGCATGGGAGAAGAAAGGATATGATCTTTGGCTAGCCAAATAACAGAGGAAGAAGGTATTTCTGGCTAATGTTACCCTGAGGGATTTAAACATTCTGGGAAAAACTACCAATCATGACAAACAGCTAACATATGCTCTTAAAATCACGGTACAGTCACATGCTAGATGTCATTTTCCAAAACACCGAGTATCAATGAGTTTATGGTTCTCTAACTCAGCTAGGATCCCCTGAAAGCTTAGGGGACTTATTTGGTTGGTTGGGTTAAAAAAAAAAAACCAAACACACACCAAAAGAACACACCACCAAACACAAATGGGACCCATGAAGAGAACCATTAGTGTCCTGGTTTAGAAAGATCGAAGGAAGGAAAACAAAAAAAAACGTTTTTGAGAAAAATCGACTGCTAGTAGTATAACAGCGACACTGTGGGCTTTAACACCTTAATCCATCTTCTACCACCTTCACCTACTTATTGACTAAAAAACATAATCAGAATGAAACAGTGTTGGAACTTGTCTTCTAGCACTCCTGGAAGACAAGCTGCTACTCATTATAGCTCTCTGGCATCTTAGAAAGATGTGATGAAAGCCACTAAGGCAGTCAACACCTCATGATCAACATAATCAGAGACTGCTGATAGAGTTAGTATTTTCAATATGAGGAAAAGAATCCAGCCTCTCCCAGCAACTTTTTTTTTTTAAATTAAGTTTGGCCACTGACATTACTCCTGATTTAAGTTATGGCACCAAGAAGATATTTAAGAAGTACTTCACCTCCCAAGGCATTTTTCCTGCCTTCTAAGTGTTTAGTGCTTTCGTTTGCTCCTCACCTGAGTCTCAGCTTTTCTTTTCTAGTGTTCTTTTCTGTCCTCTCCCACACTCTCAAGGAAGGTTATTTATCTTACAGTTATTTCTCTCATTAATGTAGCTTCTTCTTAGACAAGAAGTTCTTTGGGAGAGCCACCACAGTCTTCCTGTCCATTTGTAAAAGGGTATCACAAGAAGTTCTCAATATAGTGAGGAATTTCCACATGTAATTAGTATCAAACAATTGCACTTTAAAACTGCTGTTCAGATCACTTCAGCCTGCACACGCAAGGGCCATTCACAACTGACACAGCTTCTCTGCACACACTGTTAACGAAATGAGAATATTCATACACACATACTATTAAGATCAGCCAGTGGTTATTTACTTGAAAAGGTGAAGGTGGGAGAACATGTGCAGTTTCTTACTCTGACAGCACAGAATCTGTGCACCAGATTCAAAGGCTCACCATCCCTCCGCAGGCCTGAGCGGTTCTCACAATGGATTAAAGCTTTGAAGCCAAACCACCAAGACCAAAAGTGCCCCAAGTTCAATTTAAAGAGCCACAACAGTATTGCTGAACCTCCCTTTTCCCACCATACTCATTTGCCTAAAGCGTCTCTTGGCTGTCAAAGAGAAGGCTTCCACATACACCACAGACTCGCAACTGGTTCAACCTGAGTAAAGTCAATACTTGAAAAAGAGAAGCTGAGGCAGGATGAAGTTTAGGCTTGTGAAATACAAAAAAAATCTACCTAAGAATAAATATTAATTATTTCAGTATAATAAATAATCTAAACTACAATCATCACTAGCATACCTGCATTCCACAGTATTCTTTTGTCTTCCTCTATACAATGAGAATATACACACTGTCACAGATTGTTAAACACAATTTACCCATGCAGTAGTACCAGAGCATAATCAACACAACCCACCCCCTCAAGAGAAAAACAAGTATTTTAATGTAATACCTACATGTGCTGGGACCTGAGAAAGTATTTCTAGTTAGACAAAAACATCACACTGCTTTCATTTCACAGAATGGCTGTAACGAGACCTGTAAGTTAGTGCAAATCAAACTATCAAACAGCGTATCTTTTAACAAAGTTACAGGCAGTCTTACCTCTCATCCTCACCATCTACAAGGGGCGTTGTCAATGGCAGCACCTTCAGCGGAAAGAGGGAAGCAGAGGATGGCATGTTGCTGCTACCGCCATCTGAAACAGCTGATGCTCCAACACCACTCTCGCCACTGGCAGCTTGAGGTAAACCCACTAAGGAAGGTTCTGTAGGGCGTCTGCCATCTTCAATTTGGCTTACAACTGACTGAGCTACTGATTGTGCAGGGAACTGGGTAGAGCTTAGTGGTATCTGCTGTGGCACACTCTGTGCCACTGGCACACCTATACTTGTTGATATCAAGGGAGGCTGACTAACACTTTGAGCCAAATTCCCATTCTGCACAGACGAAGTTTGTACTAGATTCTGTGGCTGTCCCAAACCTATAGAAGCAGAAGGTATGCCGGGAGGCACAGCTGAACTGGCTTGACTTGGTGCAGGAACAGTGCTAGCAGAAGGTATAGGGCTAACTGCAGGCAGCTGCTGGCCAGTCATCCCTTGGACTACAGATTCCACTCCTTGTGCCTGCGGCTGTACAGGTAACAAGGTGTTTTGCTGAGCAATGACCATTTGCTGAGGAAGGCCTGAAGCGCTAGCCTGTAATCCCTGCTGCATTATTCCTGTCTGCACAGGCTGCACTACTTGTGAAGATGGAGGAGCAGCCGTTGACGGCATAACTGGAGGTGGAATTTGGTTTGCAGCAGATGGTGGTTGCACCACAGCAGCTACACTTCCTTGCTGCCCAACATTCAGCATTTGACCACTGGCACCTACACCTGGCATTGCCGCTGGAGCATGTGCAACAGGCTGAGCTGGGGCAGTGGCTGGGTGTGCTTGTACTGAAGGCTGCATGCTCTGTGCCTGGGCAACGGGAACCGGTTGCCCTGCTCCTACTCCTGTAGAACTAGGCTGCATGGCCGGGGCTGGAGTCTGAAGGATCTGCTGATGTTGAATGTAGTCTGGCATAGCCCCGGTAACAGAGTTTTGGTTCACCGGCTTAACGTGACCTGCGGCCATCTGCGTAGGAACTGTCTGTTGCTGCTGTTGTTGCTGTTGTCCATACTGCAACTGCTGCTGCTGTACAACTGGCAAAGTCTGCACAGCCTGCGCCGGCTGAGAATATGGTAGCTGCTGTTGAGCCATACTTTGAATGGCAGGTTGCTGATGGCCCAAGGATGGGGATACACCTAGCATATTAACTGGGGCTGGCTGAACCCCAGTAACAGTGGTTAGACTGGCCTGTGCAGGAGGTTGGACCCCTGGCTTCTGCTGTGGATAGTTTACTTCTTGAGAATGCAGCTGGACTTGTGCAAGCTGTGATTGAGAAACACTCTGTGGTATACTAGATGCTGGAATTGCCGGAGGAGCAGCGCTGCTAAAATCCATCTGCTGCGGACCCACACCTTGAAACGCTTGCTGCTGTACCACAGTAGGTGCTCCCATTTCTCCACTTCCCACACTTTCTGTATAGTGACTCAGTGTGCTTACATTGCTGCTAACAGAACTCCCACTGGTGCTCTCCCTTTCAGAAGTCACTTCAAGCGGGTTTTGTTTTATCGTCTCTACTGCTTTGTTTACTGCTACTCCTTCTGCAACTGCAACAGTGTTTTCTTTATCATAGAACTCAGTGCATGTCCATCTACCTTTTTTGAAAGGTTCAGAACTAGAATCTAATTTTACAACCCTAAACCTTGACGTGCCAGATACAGGCTGCTGCTGGCTTGATCCCACTGCCATTCCTGCAGTTGGATTAGTAACATTGTTAATGACACTAGAGGAAGCACTCGTACCATTGCCAACACCACTCAAGATATTCACATTAACATTGCTGCTAGTTCCAGACAAAGCATTTACATTACCAGTACTCGTGATGTTGCTTAAATTTATAGTACCAAGCACACCACCTGCCACACTAGAACTACCACCACCCATATTATTTAAGGTACTAGTTCCAGTAGCAGGACTTACACCTAAATTGCCAGGAGTACTTGTAGTGCGGATATTAGACACAACAGATGCTGGGGAACCAGTGGATGATGCAGCAGAAACTGGTGCAGTTGATATAACATTGTCAGAGCTTCCAGTTGTTGATAGTTTTCTAAATGATGGACTGGGAGGTGGTCCTCCAGAAACTGTGGCACTGCCCACCCCAGGATGCGATGGATGATGGTGTCCATGATGGTGGTGGTGAAGATGGTGGTGGTGATGAACATGATGAGGGTGAACACTTCCATTGATCACAACACTCTGCTGTGGGTGATGAGGCAGAGGAGCATGCTGCTGAGGAAGATGAGGCTGGTTTGGAGAAACAGCCCCAGGAGTCTCTGCCTCTTGGAAGTTATTTAAAGTCTCTTCAGAAGAGCTCCTCTCAGGTTCTCCCAAGTCAGTGGCCCTAGATAAAGAAACATCCAAGATCTCTGAAGACGACAGGTCTTCAGTGTGCGACTCATCCAGGTCATCGTAGCTTTCTGTATCCTCAGCTATACTGTTATTAGAGCTCATACTAGCTGATATTTGAGCAGGGGTCACACTGGTAATCTGGAAGCCACTTTTCTTTTTCATTTGAGCTCCAGTCTGTGCAAGAGGCTGTGGCTGGAGCTGAGACTGCGAGAGGAGGTTCAGGCTTTGTGGAGGAGGGGGTGTCGGCTGTGGACCCACTGATGAGGATGCTGCAGGAGATGGAGGCGGCGGCTGGACCAGCAAAGGCGGCTGATAATCCTCGGCGGAGAGGGCAGTGCTCCCAACGCCGGTACCTGGTGCAGTGGGAGCAGTAACGCAGCTGCTGCCGCTGCTACTGCTACTGCCCCTTCTAGGAAACATTGCCGGGTGCGCCATCTTCCTAGCACTAATGTCTGCGGCTGAGTCAGGCTGGTGCATTGTATCGGGTGTATTTTAAGAGTGCAATCCCCCGGTATGGAGAGAGACAGACATACACACACACACACAGTTAGCTTTGCGCTCCCGGCAGGGCAGAGAGACACCACGCACAACC
>NW_010547798.1:22022-51158 GCF_000687285.1 Phaethon lepturus | reverse complement strand
CTTTCCAACCTAGTGATTCTGTGATTCTCCCAAGGGGCGTTGCTGACTGATTAGAGCTACCACCAGGGTCCAGCCAGGCTGACTGTGTTACTTGAGTATCTTTAAAAAAAAAATACAAGTTATTAAGCAGCTCAGACATCTAAGCAAGTAGCATGGTTCCAAAGCACCCATCTTGGCCTCCCATATAGGATTCTTTTTTTAATGGACCAGGCTTACTGTGTGAAAAGAAATCTGTTTAAATAATGCACTTCTTGTTTTGGGTGGGTTTTGTTCCTGACAATGGCATCCATCAATCGCTTTTATGTTTCCAGCCCCACCACTTAATGCCAATCTATCCTTAAAAAATAGTTGCTCCCGAACCAACTAGATGCCTCTGGGTTCACTTGAGAAAGACTGCCTGAGCTTTGCAGTGTATCCCATAATGTCATCTCCAAAAGTAATAACTGAACCTCGCTGCTTTGTGATTACAGCATTTGATGTGTGCTGGGCTCTGGTGCCTGGTGGAAGGAGATACATCCTGTAAAACAAAGTTGGACCCCCCTCTGGATGGCACTGAATGTGGCGCAGACAAGGTAATCAAAACACTCGGTAGCAGTCGCTTGGTTTTTTCCAGCATTGTCTGTGGAATAATGTTTCCAAGATGTTCAGTATTTACCATAAACCCATATTTTATACTGATTCTGTTACAGAAACGGTTCAATTAACAGCTGGATTGGGTTAAGTCTTTCTGATTTTGTTACGTGTATTTCAGTAGCCTCTGGAGACCTCAGTAGTCAAGTTCTTGTGGTCTAGGCACTATACAAACACTGCAGGAAAACCCCATGCCTCACTCTGCTAAGTGTACAGACCCTGCGAGTCATGTTAGGTAGTAGTCAGTTGCAGTCCTGTCACCTCTGTTCATTGCTGTCAGTGGTGTTTCATGACTGAGGTGTTTTTTCAGTGTAAGCTAAGGTAGTAGCATTCTTGGCTATTTTTGAGGTAGCAAGTGCATTTAGGCTGACATTTGGGGAGTGGAAAAAGATGAGGAAAGAAAAATAGGGTACTTAAAAACTTTATAGATTCTAAAAGTAGCTCAAAAAGCGTTGAGCTCAAAGTCAGTGATGTTCAGGTTTTTTTGAAGTATCGTTTGCTGTACTGTATCTATATACTCAGATGTCTAAGGTATATATGGACTTTCCAGAATCCAGGTCAATGTAGAAAATTGTTACAAGCAACACAAAATAAAATCTCAGATTAGTGGATCTCCCTCCATTGAAAATCACCATTCCAGTAACTGGCTTCAGTGCCATAAGGGTGGGAGTTACTGAGGCTCAGCTGCTGCCTCCCAGCTGGCCTACTGTGCTAAAAGAAGTTGACGTAAGTGAACACGTTTAACCTCCGAGATGGGCTGTGCTCGGTGGTTTGAGGTTCGTAAATGTATGTGGAGCTGATAACTTGTTAGGCTACAAAGGAACTTGATTGGTTTGGTAACTGCCAGCCCCCTACTTACTGGTTTTGGATTCTAATATTTTTTATACGTTTTATGGTTGGGGAGGTAAGAAAGGGTAAAATTGAAAAGTTTGTTGCTAAAAATCAAAGATTAGAGACCGTTTCTTTGCTTGCAAGTAAAGATAAACAATGACAAGAAAAGCTGGGTCCTGGAAAGCATGACAAGGAAACTGAGACAAAAGATTTTTAGATATGTGTTTTTCTAACTACAGGAGTCCTGGTGATTCTTTTGTAAGACTGCTAAGCAGTGCTTACTGTATCATATCCTGGACAGAGCAGGAGAATAGACCAAGTTTGCTGCTTGGTCAGGAGCCAGCGCAACCTATTAGAATCAAAGGTTGTTTGGGGCTTTAACCAGGTTTGGTCCAAAATACCTCAATTATTTTGTACATACTGGGAATACTGCTGATGAAGACATTGCTTTGGGGTATAATTTCTTGGACTTGTTTTCTGTGAATAGTGTGGCTTTAAGTCTTAGCACTTAGACAATCATCTGCTTTATAAAGCAAGGGACTGAATTCTGTGATTATTTTTTTTAATGACAGAACTCCCTTCAGAGGTTCGTTGAAGGTGACACTTAAATTTCTGGTTTTCACCTCCTTCCTTTCTCCTCCTCCTACCTCCACCTCACTGAAGCCTTGAATCTCTAGAAACTTAAACACGGGCTTGTTATAATCTCTCAGACATCCTTTCAAGTCCACCTGTGCAGGAATGTTTGCAAGATCAGGGATTCTTTCCTGCCTGTGCTAACACAATTGCATTTCAGTGGTGCCGAGCTGGGGAGTGTGTCAGTAAAACTCCCATCCCTGAGCATGTTGATGGAGACTGGAGCATGTGGAGTCAGTGGAGCATGTGCAGCCGGACGTGTGGCACAGGAGTGCGATTCAGACAGCGGAAATGCGACAATCCTCCGTAAGTCTTTACATCATGCTGATTTCTTTTTGCATGTAGCACTTAGACAACCTTTCTGCAAGAATACAGGGAAGAAATAGGCAGCAGAGGTGCACAGAGGACATGAGAGATTTCTTGTTCACAAGCAGCAAAGAACAGGTCAAAATCCTGGAATGACGTGAAGTACATTCTGTGGAAGTGGCTTGAAGTGTTACCATTGGAAGTAGCCCATTGCAATGATTCAAATATAGACACAATTGAATTAAAGATGCATAGTTTGGCAGAAAAAATGATGCTGTGTTTTCTCTCCAGCACTGCAGTGAATGAGGAGGGGTTGATCTGGATTTACAGACCAAACTGAGCCAATATGCCTTAGAGATCAGTTTTGCAGGGAGTGCTGGCTCTGGGCTTGGGAAATGATAGAGTGGCTGACAGTGGTCCTAGTGTTATATAGTTGTGTTGCTAAAGCACCTTGAGATATTCTGTACATCAGGATATGCTGCATATGGAAAGGAATGTTTTCCCCCACACAGAGTGCAGTGGGTGCTATTTAGCTCCTGCACAGTGACTACAAATAAGCCTATGGTCTCTGCTTGGACTTGGACTTTCTTCTTATTCGGGAAGAAATGTAAGTTATGTTACCTCCCATGTGCCATCCTTCATCCCTCAGGTTAGTTGAGGCACATCTGGAAGTCTTTTCTTCTTATGGGAGGCCTGACCAGGTTATCATGGTAGCTGTTTAATTGACCACCCCTCTTTGTGTGCATTATAACTTCTGAAGATCAATGAGAGTGCCTACAATCTTGAGAGCAGCCTTCCAAATTGTGTTTCTGTAACTTTATTCATATTTTAAGGTTTTCTCCACAGACAAAGCACAGGAAACTTCTCTTTTTAAATAGGGCCTGAAATTCTGGATAGCAACGTAGTCACTTTGAAGACATACCTAAATGATGGATAGGCATACACTGGCTGCTGCTGAGCTGTATTCATGTGAAAGGGATATTTTTGTTTATTCTGCTCCTTAAATAACACTGAACTGCCATTGCATGTCTATAATGTCCAGGCTTGATTTTTACCAGCTCATTTTCCTGAACAAGGGACTGAGCTGGTTTCTTAGCTGTCAGGTACAAAAAGTCTCTTTAACCACAGTGCTGACCAAACCTAAATCCATTCATCATCGTTCCTTAAATTACAGGAAATGCTCCCTCCAAGATTGCACACTGATTTTAAAATTCTCTTGCTCATATACATTCTTGGCTGGGGATACACACGTGATCTTCTTTTGCTTCAAATTCCTGGCATCAGCCCACTTCTTCTGCAGCTGGTTTATTCACTGTCCAAAAATATTGGCTGAGGGATTTATCTTTTATATATATTTGGTCTTGGGATTTTTTTTAAACTGGAATCTCTACTCCTGCCAGCTGACTTTTGAGCCTGTGGGACTATCAGTGTTTTTAAACCAGTTGCTTCACTGTTTGATTTGGGTTTTCCTCTCTGTAATTTCTGTGAGTATTTGCTTGCATTGCCTCCAAATGGTTGTAAGGCAGTGTATCATGAGGCAGTTTGCACGTGCAGACTTTTGAGTTGTACTGCCTTGTGTTCTTCTTTAGGCTTTTGACTGTTGTCATACAATGGGATTGCAGAGAAAACAACTGGCTTAAACAGAACATCAGAATGAGATCTACACCCCTTCTCCAGTCCCTTCTTGTCATGTGAAAAGTGTCACAGTAGTATAAATGGGCTTTGATCTCTTCAGTTTCATTAGTGGGTGGATTCTCTTGGCACAAATACAGTGGAAGATGTCCGTGAAGTTGTCTACCAAGAGATCTCACACAGTCACTGTTTCAGGCATGTGTCAGGGTGGGCTTGAATTATACTGTTTATTGGAAATCCCAGGCAGTGGTAGAGCCTGTGTTATACAGGGCTTGGGACCTGGGATTCCAGGGATCTTTCCCTTCAGATTCTTTTGCAGAATCTGATAGAGATGATGCCCAAAGTCTTGGCCTAAGCATTTGGAGAGGTGCAAGGAACACAAGGATGAAGCTACAAAAGTGGTGTGAAGCAGGAAAAGAAAGGCTTATGAACAAGTTTTAGGTAACTGTTTGTGGAAGACCAGAGAGAGGGACTGTCATTGTTTTTCTTCATCTTGCATGATGAAACCCCTCAATATCCTGTTTAAAAATGCCAAAAGGCCTGTAATACCGAAATACTGTTACAGAGGTCTGTTAAGTAAAAGATTACTGACAGAAATTCTGTATTCCCTACCCAGAGCAGAACATAATCAACATGGCAGAGCTATGTCTTGTCCATTTCTCTGACTGCCTGTCCACACCTGTTTATCTGCTTGTTCCTGAACCCTTTGAATAGACGCTGTACATTCTACTAGTGTTTTACTAGAGCTAGTCTAGTAGAAAGCAGCAACATACTACCAAATAAAGTATGATGCTGTTGGACAGAGGGGAGCTGAGGTGGGAAGATCCTCTTGGGTGTATAATTTTTGTTGAATTACTAGGAGTAGAAATGTCCCTCAGATCTGTAGGATGCTCTGTTGTTTTGTGGCTGATGAGATGAGTGCATTCAACTCTTTGGTTTTGGGAGACATTACATCAGTTGGAGACAGTTCATTTTAGTCCTTAATTAGAAAGGGAAGACAGGTCAGGCTGCTGAAGGGCCAAGCAGAGTGCAGGCCAAAAAGCACTTTGTTCCCACAGCTCTCACTGGCTGGGAGTGGTGGGTGCTCAGGAAGTTCCTGTCTTCTAATGGATTTCGCTGGTACTTTATTATTGCCAGTGACCATTATTACCAACAGGGAGAGCTGCTTACTTCCAGTCTGCATTGGCAAACTCATAGAAAGTCCCTCACATGTTAATGACATCTTAAGATTAAAGCCAAAGCAACTGCTGATGAACACAGTAAATAGTAGTCCTGCTGTGTGTCCTGTTACCATGGCCATCATCTTGACATCCTGCTCTCAAAAGAGCGCTCTGTTACTCTTTGTGTATTCTGACTGCTTTTTGGTTGGTTTTTGTTTTCTTGTGCATGTATACACAAACGTGCAGAGAGTCACTTATGTTCCATGGCTACATCTCTTTTGCTGAAACCAAAGTTTGTGTATCTGTCTTTATGTGAGTGCAGGGTTCATGTGGGAAGGAGCCTGCGTCATGCTTTGAGTCATCTGGACTGAGTGTCTGTCTCATCCTCTCATCCAGTCTAAGGCAGCAGACACAATCCTCCCAGAAGATTTCTGCATCAGTCTCAGCACATCTGCTGCCTTGCATGTGCCTGTGGCAGAGAAGAGGCGTTAGCAGTGCAAGCAGGTGTTCGTTGAGGCTGTTTTTCTGGTGACTCTCTGTGATGTTACAGCATCATTGGAGATTGGATCAATGCAGCATTTCCATTAAAAAAAAATTAAAACACTTTTTCTGGGATTTACAGAACTACTGTAAAAATTTGATCTAGGCTGAAATTTGGCATAAAGCTCTTCTATGCAGAATCAAGTGTTGGTGTTGCACCAAATGCTGAATTCATCAAGTCCAGCACAGCTAGGAAATCAAAGGCCCAGTCCTATAGCCTGCGTATAAATGAACAGGGCAACTCTTGCTAGGACCACTGACACAATCTCTTGCTAGGACCACTGACACAAATAAATTAGATACAATGAGGGACTTGTTTCTAATTAGCTGAGTGATATAACCTGATGTTCATTGCTCTTCTGGGAGGGAGGGTGGAAGAAGTTTTTGGAATGAACTGCCATACTGCTAAAACCTGGAATTTGGCTGGAGTTGCTTTTTATAGCCATCTGTTAATGAAAAGTAAGAACATGACTTTATCCGTCTGCTGATTACAGCTGGGGAGGTAGGTATGTGACATATTCAGGAGAATATCAGATGCAGCTAAAGAAATTATCTGTTAGAATGGCCAAGTCTTTTGCTTACTTGGATTTTTTGTTTGTGTTTTGTTTTGTTTTGTCTTGCAAAGAAAATATAGGCTATCATTGACAGTTTGAGTTTTCCTTCTTCTCTGGGGAATCATAAAAAAGAATAAATAGATTTTGCAAGTTCTTAATCCTGATGCTGGATTAGTGGCCTTTCCTGCATGTTTAAAAACCAAATGTGTAAAATGGTGTGGTTTTCATGGGTGGAGATTATCTGCTGCACAGATTTGTTTCTGGACACCCTATTACAGTACAGGTTATAGCTACTTCTATGTTATTTGAGTTTCAAACTGCTGAAAACAGAACCTTAGAGAATATGTGCTGAAAGAGTCATTTGCTGTGTCCCCATTGTTTGAGGCAGGGGGAAAGCAACTGGTGGGAAGAGAAAGGTGAAACATTCCAGGTTGCCTGCCTCTGCCTTGGGTACTTGGTGTGATCCTGGGCACAATAATGTCACTATAGTGCCTCTAGGTTCTCCATTAAGAATATAAACACTTAATTTGTGGTTCAATCACAAATACCAAAGCTATCTTCTGCACCTCCTGACTGCAAATACAAATAATACTTATACTTCACGTGTTGTGCTCAGTGCACCTTCCAAAGCCTAACCTTCACAAGTCACCATCAGTTAAGAAACTTGTCCCAAGTCACTGAAAAGTTAGTCAGAGCGTAGGCCTGATGTCATGGCAGAACCTAAAGTTTGGGAGTGCCTTACTTCAAGTCCTGTTCTGAAGCTGATGGTATACACACACACACATTCTCTCCACTCTTTCTCAGTCATTTGCCTGCTCCATCTGAAAATAGGTTAGGATAGGAATGAATTGCTGTTGAAGTCAAAGAAGAAATTTAGGTCAGCAGTGCAAAATTACTCACATCCCTTGATTTGTGACCAGAATGCAAACAGTTAAACACTCTATAACTTCTAAGAAGGCTGCTTAGTGCCCACAGGTGAATAGCATTTTGGCTTAACTGTTCTCTGAGGTGTGTGATGTGTAGGCAGCTCCTAATTATTGATCTGTGTATGGGATACTATAAAAGAACGTGCTTCTGAAGTACTCCGGAGCATCTGTTAGGATAAGCAAATTATAGATCCAAAATGAAGCTTGAATACTTTTCTGTCAGAGCCACTGAGAGCAGGATTTGCCTTCCAACAGGAATATCTGAGAGGAAGGATCCTTCCTGCTATTTCAGGAGTTGCCTTGGACAGGGAAAATTAGGCGAAAGTTTGCCTATGAGTAGCTATGCTGTTCCTGCTGCCCCTGGTTTCTCTTTCCCACAATAGCCCGGGGCCAGGTGGGAAGAACTGCCGGGGAGCCAGTGTGGAGCACACTGTGTGTGAGAACTTACCCTGCCCTAAGGGTGTGCCAAGCTTCAGGGACCAACAGTGCCAGGCCCATGACAGATACACCAACAAGAAGAAAAGCCTCCTGACAGCTGTCATTGTTGATGGTAAGTTTTTTCATCTTCCTCTGTAATTAATTTCTTGCTGTTCTTTCCCTGCAGCTTCTCAACCATCTTGATTTCATCTGCAAGACTCCCATTTGTTGGTGAGAACGCTACAGTATGTTCCCCTTAGCTACAGCTGAAAGACTAATTACAGTTAGTTGTTCTTGCTGCTGCCCTGCTCTTCTTTTAGCCTTCTTAACAGAAGATACAGAGCTGTCAATTCTTTACTCATCTTGTTGTAATACTGGGGGAGAGGTGCCTTAACTTGATTCCCAGTCTGAACAGGCAGGTGTTTGGGAATGGGAGTTTAAACATTAGAAAGTTCAAATTAATTTGGAACTAAAAAAAAGAAGGATTCCCTGGGACATTTTCGATGTCTGTCAATTCTGGGCATTTCAGCATGATTGCCTTTCCTACCTACATTCCTTTAATGCTTCCTTTGCTGGATCTTGCTGTTCAGCTACTATTCAACCAGATGTTGGGGGGATATGAAAAAGGATTGTAATAATGTCCTTTCTGCAGGAACAAATATCTTTCACTACACTCTGCTGAAAAGCAGACAAGGCTAGTTTCACTTGGTCATCTTAAAGACGTGCTTGAACAGAGGAGAGTGGTGTTGGAACCACAGACATTGGATAAGCCCTTCCCTGTGCTAGCACTGACAAATTAGGTCTGACGCCAGGACAAGCGTACAGACAGCTTTTCAGTTCCCATAGCAGACCCTCCAAGAGCACAATTCCTTGAGATGTCCCAGGAGACAGGCTGGTTTTGCTTGTTGTCCCCCTCTGATCCTCCCCACCCCCCAAACAGTTTTGCTGGATGAACGCATAATGCAGACCTACTTTCCTGACTAATTTCAGTCGTAGAAAACTCTCACAGTTTTTTCCAGGGGTGGGCTGTTTCACTCCTTTCTCCATTTCCAATCAGGAGCTATGGGTTGCTGAGGGTACTGTAAATAGGAGAGAAAAGAAAAAAAAAAAAGACGATTCAGTGATCCCTGATCAGTGCTGCCAGAATTAGTAGCATATTGCAGTGCATATTGCATCATTCAGTCACAGAAAGGATATATGCTATTTTTTAGCCATCTGAAGGCTGACCAATCTATTGCTAAAAGCGAACATGGTTCCTGCTGTCTAGCAAAGCCTCACTCACCTGAGCCATGTTGCCCCAGTTTCTGTGAATGCAAGTTAGAAACCTCTCCTGCCCTGTTGCAGATCTCGCAGCTGCAGGGAGAGAGGCTGTCCAGAGGCGGTCAGATTAGCGGTTTCCTGCACAAGCTGCTCTTTCAACAGCTTTCCCAGCTCCTCGGTTGACTCTGCAAGTGAAATCAAAATCCAGCCTCTGCAAATTTGCTTTGCATTAGACGCAAGGCAGGGACAGAACATCCACAGGATATGCCTGTAGTCCTTCTATCAAGCAAGATTGATGGACAGAGGGCAGCTCAGCTTCACATCTCAGTGTCACTGTTTCTTGAAGCATGTTAGAGCACCCATATGGAAGCACCACACTCAGAAGCATTTAAATAGACACAGATACAAACCAACATTGAGCTAATCTGCACTGTGCTTGAACTATACTTATATGTATTAGTAAGATGCGAGCTGATTGCAGGTTTTTGATTGCATTGGAAACTTAGGAAAGACCTATGCCACTTAGCTTAATGTATTGGCAAACTTTCTCTCTTATGTCTGATGAGTGGAAGTACTTGGCTATGCAGAACAAAACATGTTTCCATTTGAATGTCTATAGGTTCTTCCTTGGATGAAGTCTGAGAGTAACAAAGTCAGCTCCAAAGGAAAAACATTACATTCCCTAAATATCTGTTACTTAAACATATGGCAAATGCAGTCAGCAAACCTTGACATCTGCTGTATGCTGCCAGTTAATAATACAAATCTTTGAAAAACGTTTTTTACTTAATTCCTTCTCTAGCTAAACACAAGAGTAACTTTTCCAAAGTGAGGTCTAAATATATAATATGATGATTGCCATTAGCATGGATGAAAAATGCAACTTTTCTCTACTGATGTATTTCAAATTAATTTGGGGGTTCTTTCGCTAGATATTCTAGCAGCATAGTTTGCTGACAGAAATCCTTGTAGGATCGCAAAAATCAGTTTAAGGAAATAGTAGGTAATACGTATGCAAGAGTGCTTTAAATTTATGTATACAAGTGTTCTTACTGGCAAACTGATGCAAGAAGTCAGTCCATCAAGAGTACAAATGGACTGGAGAACTTGTTCTTCTTAAATCACCGGCTGTAGCCTGAATTTTGTCTGAGACACTCATACTTGGTGATTCATATCAGGCTGCTGAATGTTCCCTGTAACAAACATCTTCCGTTCACAAACAGATACATAGAACTGTACTGACTAAATGGTTTTCTGTGTCTTAAAAGACCAATCTCATCAATGTAACCCTTTGAATGTTAATATTTTAAAGTGAGGAATTGACAGGCTTAAACTGGAAGTCTTATGTTCCTTCAAAGATGAGAGTATCAACGGATACTTTTCCAAATCCATTCATGTAGAAACTGCATCACCAATTGCCTCAAACATTTGTTTGTGCTGTTCCTAAAGCCAATTGCTTTTGTATTTCTTTTTCCAGATAAGCCATGTGAGCTCTTCTGCTCTCCACTAGGGAAGGATTCCCCTGTGCTGGTGACAGACAGAGTCCTCGATGGCACTCCATGTGGGCCTTATGAGACCGACCTCTGTGTGCATGGCAAGTGCCAGGTGGAGTAACTTTCTCTTGTTTTATTTCTAGTGTTATATGTAGTTTGGGGCAGCTGTGTATATCCCAGAAGAACAGGAATCCACATGGGTGTCTGGGAGACTGTCTCTGAGGTGAGGGGGCAACCCTGTTTCATAAGACCCGTTGCAAGCGTTCCACAAACCTGTCTCTTGGTCTAAGAATTATGATAAATGCCCGAGGTATGAGATTATTACTGAACAGCTGGGAATGTTCAGTGATCACATTTGCCTGTGTGTAGTCATCAAATGACTTGGGTGGGAAGCGACTTCTGTGAGGGGAGCAGATGGGAGTGGAAATCTGGCTTACTTAACTGCTCCATTTTGGCTATTAGAGGTATCACTGAAAAAACACTGATGCTTGCAAACTGGATTACCAATTGTCACTAGCCTGTTACAAGTGTTACATTGCCAGCATCATGATGCTTTTCAGGTCTACGTGGTTCCTGCCTAGAAATACTGAGGAAGCTTTTCAATACCAGTTGCTCTTTGGCTCCTGCAGCTGCATGAGCAAGTAGCTTCCCCTATGTGATTTTTGTTGACTGTATTACAATATATGGCAAGGTGAGTTGCTGTAGGGGCCCATCAAAACTGTTTGAAAGTCCTGTTCCCCTTGCAGTAAGAAAACAGTTCCCTTCCTACTACAAACTATACTTTAAAGCTCCACACAGTCGAGAATATAGGTTTAAAGGAGCAAATCCTGCAGTCGAGAGCAAAGACCAAGCCAGTTTTCTTTTGCCTCTCATCTGCATTGTCTTGCTTGAGTCACATAAAGAGCAAGCCAGAGAGAATGTAGGCTAGGCTTCCTTCTGCTGTACTGCAATGGGACAATCAATGTCGTCTTGGTTGTCCCTGGATGGACTGGCCAAACCCTGAATATGCTTGTTTTCTTCAGTCTCTGGTCAGACAAGTCAAGAATGGAAGTGAAGAGTACTCTGTTTAAGAGTTTTTGGATTTGACTCCCTTTTGCTGGAGTGAAGGTGTGATGGCCTATAACCATTGCAATGATGATTATTTCTTTCCAGCCAAATTACACATGGAACCAAAATTAGGTGTGGGAGATCTTTGTAATACAACTCTTCATGGTTTTCTGGGCAGTGAGACAGTTCGTAATGCAGCACATTGAATGCTTAGGGAGGCTATCTCTTAGAGCTGGTATTTCAGATTCCTTGAAAATTTAGTGGAGTTATGTAGACCAATACTAACTGGAGATTTAAGGTTTGGACAAGGGAAGGGAGAGAAGAAAAAGTTTATTTAAAGATCATAAATTACAGGAAGTCATTTGGAATAGATGCTCCTAGCAACGTGTTGCAGTTGGATTCAAGTAATTTGTCATACAACACTGACAGGGCAGACACTTAGTGGTTCTTCTCTCTCCTAATCATGTAGCATGTACTCAAAGTTTTCTGCACACGCGTTAGTGATATGAAAGACAGTTGAGTTGGCTACTGCAACCTTGCCAGTGCTGGATTCTTCCTGGTAGTTCTTCCTCTAAGTTCATCCTCATCTAGATTTGTATCCTATGCTAGGAGTTCCTCTTTTCAGTGTTAACCAGCCTATTGTATCCACCAGAACAGCTTTCTAGCATCACCCTTTACTTCCACTAACTTCACTGGAGATATGCTGGTTTGCCCTAGGGGCACAATGCACACCAAATTTGGCATATTTCTGATTTCTGTGAGCAGTGATTAAGAACTCCTGGTTTTTATTGCTTTGAGCCTTCCAGACAGGGAAATAAATGAACACCATATTCACCTGGGTATAGGAAAGGCTTTAGGGGCATAATGCACCTTTACGAATAGTAATATGACGAGGTAAGTGAAAAATCTTTGTCTGGATTGAATTTTGCACTGCTGCAGGAGACAATTCCCACTGTTTCCTGCCAAATGCTGCTGAAGAGGCATGTTTAATTCAGTCCTTCTAATTTATTCAGATGAAGAACCTGCAAGTTGCTGGGGAGCCAGCACGAGTTTGATTCATTATATGCTCTTTAATACAAAGTGCTTTGCATAAAGCCAGGTTCATGGTGCATCCCAAGTTACTTAATTTTTCCCTGTTTTTAGCTGTATCTGAAAAAACTAAAAAAATCCATTAATAACCTTTTATAGTAAGGCCAGCTGTGCACCTCCAGCTGTGTGCCATTGACCATTATGCTGGGCTGGCCAGCTTTACTGCTTCGAACATTCAGATCAGCCACAAGTGGTAAATCAGACATTATGGCAATGTACATTTTCTTCTTCCAGTGAGGAGCAGTAGCCAGCTCCTCTCCAAATGAAAACCTTTATGAGTACAGAGCTTTGGAGGTACATCATGAAAAGCAAATTGCACTCTAAGTCAGGGGCAACTGCCTTTAACTGTGCAGAGAGGTGATGACAGCTGCAGAACATTCAGTCCATTTGCATCTGGCTGAGAGAAAATGCAAAATGATCAATTCAAGCCGAGCAGATTTGAAAGCCTTGTGAACTCATTTATAATACTCTTCTGCCTTATATGCAGTTTAGCGCTGAGAATTGCCATATGTGACTGTGTACCCCATTTGCCACAGATACTTGTCTAACTAGCTGTCTATTAAAGCAATTTAATCGGCATATTTATTTAATTACTCTTCTCCTTATTTCTTTACCCAGTGTAGACAAAGCCTGGCAACAAGCATTGCAGGGGGCCTGGAGAAGAGAATAAGTGCTGAAATCAGAGGGTGGTATTACTGTTATTTATTTTCTCGTGTAATCCTTCTTGTTAAAGGCTCTCACAGGCAGGAATGACACATTGCCAGTGTAACAGACAAATTAGCAGTAACTATTGCCTGTGAACATCTAGTCCAGGAAATGTAACAACGCTTTTCCCTTCAGCACTAGATGCTCTTAAATGACACTCATGCATTGTTGTTGCATGATGAATGAATGTAGATGAACATGGCAAAGAAAAAAACTGTTCTTGCAAGGAGAGGGAGGTTTTGAGAAGGGAAGCAGGAGCAGATTCTTTGAAGCCACAAAATACTCTAACTTCATTTTGGCACTAAGGGAGGAGAGTTTTTCTTCAGTTGTACTCTGTGAACTTACTGCAGTTTCATTTTGAAGTCATGAGCTGACCTCCAATCTAAAGAGCATGAATGAAGCCTTTTTGCGCAAGCCTCACTATCCCTGAAGCAAAATAATCATAAGCAGCAGCATCCCTGTATTTATCACTTACACCTGAAGGCAGCTGGAGTGAGTAAACTTGCTTAATACTTGGGTCATACATAGAAGCGCCAGTGAGCAAAGTCAGCCCTAAATTTAGCATAGGGGTTCCTAAGTCACCTAAACTTTTTATAATCTTACTCCTTGTCTTTAAGACAAATCATAAGGTCTTCATTCAAATTTGTCCTGTCTTTGTTTATAGAGTTGGTTTTGAGGCTGGACATTTCATTCTTGATAGTGATAGAAGTTTGCCAGAATGAGGACAAAATAAAAGCTATGTAAGAGCTTCAGGAGCTGGTCTCAAAAACTGAAGAGAGTGTTATATAGTTGTGCCTTTAGAAGAAACATTGTGGAGTAACGACAAATGTACTTATCCTTACCATCTTCTGAGCAAATTAGATGCCTTATTCAATGTGTATGTAGGTCGTTGACCTTTTCGTCTTGAAATGCACATAGTCTTCTAGCAAGGAGAATTTCTTTTCTCCTGAGATTTTTCAGAGACAAAAAATCTGTAGCAGGCTGGAGAACAAAAGCAGTCTGATGAATCTGAGGAAGAGGAGGGTGAATGCTCATCTAGGCTTTGCAGCCTCTCTCTCTTGCCTGTTTTCACAGTTTTTCTCTGGCATGGGTATTGCAGTCATGGTGAATATGGGGTAGGGCAGTGCAACCTGCAGCTCAGATTACCTTTATCATCTCATATTTCTTTTCAAGTGACAAGTGACTTTCAGAGAGAGGATTCCCCGAGGGTTTTGTTCTTCCTCAAGACTGTTCTGTGTATGTTTTATGAGTCGACATTCATGGAAGCAGTGCGCGTTCTAACCTCGTACAGTTCTTCACTCTGTGCTGCTGATGTTAATAGAAAACTGCCAGCGGAAGTAGAGCTAAAAAAGGTGTCAGATGTCATACAGCAGTGGTGTGGAGAGAAGACAAGCTGCTCAGCTGACTGTTATGACGCACATGACATTGTGCTGGCTTTTCTCAAAGGAGAATTAGTCTGAAACTCATGATAACATGAGAACTTGCTAGTGGGGACTTCAGGATGTAATCTAAGGTCTCTTTGAAAAGAGACCTCCGGTATAGCAGAACCCGGAAAGAGATCAAGGGCAGTCTTTGCTGTGATTTAACAATTTAAGAGGTGAAGATATTCTGTCTCTATCTACAGTTTTCTCATGAATGTTTTGTTATGTCGCATTTACTTTTAACTTGCTAGTGAATACATGGTCCATTCAGTGATGACAAGCCACATACTAGGCTGTCCTGGCACAAAAAAAAAGTTATAGAATGACTTTCTTTCAAAAGTGATTGTCATACAGTATGAAAGGGGAGTACAAATTTGAAAAAGGACACATTTTCAAAAAATAGTTTTTGCAAATTGGATGGGCAGAGTGTCAGGAGAGGGCCATAGATGGTAGGGGATAAACTGCAGTTGTCCACTGCAGTTGCCAGTTATTGCTGGCAAACAGTTTTCTACATACTCTGTACCCACTTTTTGCATTTGATTGATACATGCAGTTCTGGCTCTGCCTCCCCACTTGAGTATTTTCCATGTATTATTCACATTCCTGCACTACAAACTGTGGTACAAGAAGTTCCAGACTGGGTAGCTTGTCTCCTACAACAACTTGGCTTAGCACCGTACTTTGATAAATTATTTAGTATAAGTGCACAAAATCCAGAAGGATTGTTTGAACTACAGAAACCTGTTGTATAATTGCCTGGGGTTTTTTTTCAATTTCTGGGTCTATAGCAACATAATTTAAGGCCTAAAAAGAGTATCAGGGCTTTCAGTGAGTAAGGCATAGTGACAAAAAACTTTGTTGATATCTTACTACTTTTTTAGTGTACTTTACAGTAGGGTATAAAAAAAAAAAATCATGCTGTTTCCCCCTATTTTTTTTCTGTGTTAACCCACGGAGAGCATATAATAGCCAATTCATTGTGTTATCTACCTTGGAGGCTTTAGATTTTGCTTGTGGCTTGAGCAGCCAAGAATCGACCAGAAGGGAGGCTACAGATATATCATATACTGATAAATATATATTATTTCACATCCAGAACTGACATAATAGATGCCTCTTTTAAAGAATGGGCACTTGATATAAAATCCTCTGGTATCTGCAGTATGTTGGCATTTGTACAAACCAGGGCAGAGGAAGGGTGGAATCAGGTCAGAGGTGTCAATCCAGATGAAGCTGATTTGGAAGGATCAGAAGAGGGTAGCTACAGAAAGTGACCAAAGAACGGAAGCAAAGGAGTTCCTGGGATGGGAAAAGGCTTTGTATTATTTGCATGTTCACTCATATAGCTTGCTCTGCTGCCAGAACACGGGGGTTTTGACTGCTTTCAGGCTCTAGATGTGAAAAAGCAGTTAGCAAGAAAAATTGTATCTAACATTCCCATGAACTGCTAAGGGATCTAAACAGAAAGTCAATGGGCAAGTGTAATTGCGTATCTAATGCAGATAAGATAATGCTAATTTAAAATAAGCAGTGCATATCTCCTGTTCTAGCAGAGCTGCTCTGATTTGGATAAAATGTGAAGGCTCAGGAAATGACAGGAGGATATTTGCTGAACTAACTTCTACATAGACTCCAATCCATCATGCAAAATTTGTTGTGGAACAGAAATAGAAGTAACTTACAGATGAACTGCTTGATTAGGGATCTAGGCTCACCCTCCTGTACAAATCCTGACAGACACCCGTAATCCTCCACAAGGGCAGTCATGTTTAAAACAAAGAAATAAGAATTCTCTTACCCTCAGATCTGAATGTCAGTTGCTCACATATGTACATTCCTGTTTCATGTGGTCCATCCCTGGAGGTATCAATGGACACTGGATATTATAGACAAAAAATTGGCAGTGTAGATGGATCTGTCATAACCAGCATGCTCTGTACATGATTAATTTGTAAAATGGCACATGTTGCATCAATATTTATATTTGATCCATTGAGACAGCTAGTTAGTTCAGCATATGGGAACCATTACGGTTTTGTGAGCCTACAATGTCATTTCTTACACAGGGTGGGTGTATATAACAAAATAATTGTGTTTATGTAGCAAAACATACTCATGCAGGCTGTATCAATTGAGCTCTTGCACAGCCATTGAAAATACAAATAAAAATATCATTAAAAAAATATCCAAGCCATACAGAAAATAGTTCACACAGAAGAATCCAAGTGACGTGTATTCAGAAGAGAAGAGGAGTTTTCCTATGTTGGAGCCAGCAATGACTGGAGCTGGAAATGCCACCCAACGAGCAATATTTTCAGATGTTTAATTATAAAATTGAGAAGAAGGGGGAGGGAGAGAAGGAAGGGTGAACTGAGATAGCAGCTCAGAGAGAATGACTTTCAGGCCTTTGGCTCAGCAAATGCACAATTACCTGCCAATTTAAAGGTCAATGGATAGTTCCAAAACACGCTGTCAGAGTAGGAGACTGCCTGTGTTGAAGATCATTAAGAAACCTGTGGATATAGTTGTGACTGTCCATGCTGAGGACTTGAAGCCCCAAAAGACTATCTTTAAGTTTCTTGACAGCACTCCCATCTTTTAATATGGGCAAGGCACTGGCTTTCGTTAAAATCTGCTTCCTCTTTGTCCGATTGATGCTGTTAATAGCAGTTCTGCAGCACTGCGGGCTTTCAACAGCTACTACAGGCAGGAGCTGGAACTCCTGGGTGGTGTCAACATCAGTGCCTTTGCCAAACTTATGGATATCACTGTCCAAGTGCATGCTGGATGGTACAGGGAAGCTCCAAGAGTCCAAGAACAGGGCTGCCAGTGGCGAATGCTCTCACAGACTGCTAAACAGATGGTGGTTACACCAGGCTGGCTTTTTATTTTTTATTCTTTCTTCTGAACACAGGTGAGCTCCAAATGCCCTGCTCACTCCTTAATGGATCACCTTGGTAAGAATACAAAACTGCTTCCCTTCTCACCAGTCTATTCAAGACTGGTGGAACTGAAAATATCCAGCTGTTGCTGCATGGGCTGGTCCATGGACTCAATCTGCTCAGATGCAGGATAACTCTTTGGTCAGAAAACACACAGGATGGTATTTACAAGGTCTTTCTTTCCTCGGAAAGTAAAGCTTCTGCTTTCTGACCTTCTGCTTCTAAATTAAAAATTCACCTTACCTTGGTCAGTATGCTGGACTATACAGGAAGCAGCACAAAACAAGTTAAAAACAGTAAAGATCAAATAACTCCCCTAACTGGGTTTTAAGGAGTTGTTTCTGCACTATGAAAACTTGACTTTTGAGCAGTGAAGCTTGGGATTTTCCCTTTGCATACAGTTAATTAAGCCCTCACTTTTTTGAAAGCTTTCTGCAGTTTGAGGACAGCTTTATCTGTTTTAACGATTGACGGTATAATACATATAGCATCCAGCACAATGTCAGTGAGAAGCTGATGATGTACGGACTCAGTAGATCTTCCCCTGGTCTGGTGGGGCTCAGGCTTAAGCCTCTAGCACCCAGTGCTGGAATCTGAGGGGCTTTCTCATCTTGGAGAAAGCTGGACATATCTCTCAGTTAACAGTCCAAGGACTGCTGGCGGATACTTTCCTTCCAGGAAAGGTGATGCTCACTGTGTTTTGCTTCCTCACCCTTCCAGCCCTGTTACTTCCCCTTTGCCACTTAGAATCATAGAATGTTTTGGGTTGGAAGGGACCTTTCAAGGTCATCTAGTTCAACTCCCCTGCCATGAGGAGGGACATCTTCAACTAGAGCAGGTTGCTCAGAGCCCCGTCCAACCTGACCTGGAATGTTTCCAGGGATGGGGCATCTGCCACCTCTCTGGGCAACCTGGGCCAGTGTTTCACCACCCTCATTGTGAAAAATTTCTTCCTTAGATCTAGTCTAAACTTATCCTCTTTTAGTTTAAAACCATTACCCCTTGTCCTATCACAACAGGCCCTGCTGAAGGCCTTGCTTGTTTTAAGAGTGGCAGTGGGGTTTTCAAAGGATCCGAGTGACCAAAGTGGTCACTGTAATGTGTTTCTAAATGATTTTGCAGCTTTTGAAATCCATTGTCAAATCTTAACAAAAGCTGTTTCTTTATGTACTGTTATTAAATACACTTTTACTTTGGAAATGATTGGAAAGCTTGGGGAGGGGGAAATGGGTTTTAATGTTTATATAGACAAGAGTAAAGTGCTTCCAAGGTATTTTTCCCCCGTAATGTATCAAGAACACACCAATTTTCATCTTGAAGCCAAGAAAGAAGACAGTTTTATTCTCTTTAAAGATTTTCCTTTGTAAGAAGCCATTTCCTGCCTCAAATCTGATAGGGGCTTTAATCCTCAGGCCCTGGATTGACAGGGAAAGTCCACCCTTTGAATGGGAGGGATGGTGCTTTTGAAGGGAAGGCTGCAAGGGCCATTCCCAGTTCCTTCACTCACGGGGAATTTGGCTGAAGATGAAAGGTAAAAACCAGCAAAGGCTTCGGGAGGTATATTTGTGGATTCAGTGCATGCTCTTTCCATGCTTCAGAGAGGGTCCCTCAAGTCAAAGGGTGTCAGTGACCTAGTAAATGTGGGAGGAAATGGCTTGTTTTAAGCCCCAGAGTCAGAAGAGGGGGGACTTATTCTTTCAGAGACTTTGCTGGCTTGCACTGGTTTACATTATCTGGGAAACTACAGCATAAATGCAAAGCATGTGATTGCTAACTCCCCATTCTTTGCCTATGTCTGTTATAGTCCTACAGACTCCTCATGTAGCACTGGGAATAAATGTGGTTCAACACTCATTATGTTCCCTTTATTCATTTGTGTGCTCACATAGTGCTAATAACAATGCAGTACAATAAAAGATAGCACTAAAATCTTAAATTAAATGCAGCCTTTCCAGTATCTCAGCAGGGTGGCAGGCAGGCATATATTTCCAGCTGTCTTTCAGCAACCCCATTAATAAATCATATTTATTTTCCTGGAAGGAGAACTGCTGGGACATCCTTCTGTTTTGGGGGCAGAATCACATTCAGTATCCCAAAATTATTTGTTGGACATGGGTGTGAAGTTTAGACTTGAGAACTTTAACAGCCAAAAACTCCATGGTCTTCTTCCTACCTTCCTTTAACTCCCATTTATACAGGTTTCTTCCTGTAGTTCTTATCCACCAACTTACATGCTGTTGTAGTCAATGAGCAGCATTTCCCTTGTATGTGTTTAGAATGATCATCCTTTCTCAGCATGTGTTTGTCTCTACTGATTTACCCAGACAAACACTGCATCAGAACACGTCTGAATGCTGGCAATCTTTGATCTCTGTAATACATCTGGACTTAGGCAGTGGCCAGTGTCTTCTGAAACAAGGGGAACGTTTGAGTTCTGGTCCAAATTACATTGCCTACACGCAGACAGTCTCAGATAAACAGCCCAAGTTCTCTTAATATTTCCCTGCTTACCCTATTTTTCAAAATGTTTGTTTTGATTGTTCCCTAAGATATGTCTCCAACTTTCCTCTGGCTTTATTATAAGAAGGCAAGGAAGGAAGAAATGCAACAGCCTTATTCAAATAAGTATTATTAGTGACAGTCCTGCTAGCTCATTTGCCAAGAAACTGTTTATCTACAGAGAATAAATCTTTAACTTATTTTTAATAATAGAATCTCTGCTAATAACTTGCATAATGACAACTCTTATTTCAGTAGAAATTTATGTTTTAAGAATGAATTGCTGATTATTTTGAGGGTCTTACATGGACAGAAAACAATTTACATAGGCTAATGACAATAAGTCTTATCAACCTCAAGATCTACAAATGTGCAATGGTCACCATCATAACCTGGAAATTGTTTGTGAATGAGGAAGATTACGATGACAATCTCTATAGCTACAGGGAGAATACTGTGACTATGTAGTAAGACCTGTCTGTGGAAACAAAGCTGCAGATTTTTGTTGGAAAAAGTTTAGGTAGGGATAGAAAATTAAGAAAATACCATTTAAAATGAAGATTTAGGTGAAAATTTTTTTTTTTAATTTTTTTTTCCAGTTGAACGTCTAAGCTTAATACAGTGCAAACATCTGGAAAATTTCATAATTTTGTAAGCAATATTATGGTACAGATTGGCCAAATATGAACCTGACCTGCATCCATTGAAGTACTTTTGCATTGCAGGTATCTTGAGCCATTTGATTAATGACGTCTTTTTTCAGGTGTTGCAAAAGTGCAACAATGAATGAATGTTACACTCCCTGTTAAGATCCTAATCCACAGCAGCGCTCATTCAGTGAGCAGCACACTGAAACTTGTAACAGCATGCTGAATTTTTGTGTAGTGAAGGGCTATGACCAGGATTCTGGTTACTTGGGTTAATTTTCATTTAAGAAAGTCACATTTTTCTCTAAACTAGGAATCACAGTAGTGGTCCATTTCTCTGGGATGTCTTTGAGCTCCTCAGATGAAAATTGCTATGCGAACATGAAATACTGTTTTAACCTGTTGTGTTTGAAGGAGGTTAGAGTGGGTTAGTAGGAAATCTATGATGATATCTGGAATAACTAATCTGTGGAACTCTCTTCAGCTAAATCTTCTGCATCAAAGTTCATGCTCTTAGTGTTAGAGAAGGGGATTGCCGAATAACCAACTCAACACCGTTCCGAGTGCTCCTCTGATTCACAGTGTTCTCATCCCGCTCAGGTTTTCAGTCAGATGTCTATCTTAGTCTTGACTTCAATGTTTAGAGATTCTTTAACCTTGCAAACAAAATAACGGGGACCTCTGGTTGTTGTCATTAGAAAATTGGCTGCGATGGAATCATTGGCTCAGCTGCCAAAGAGGATCGCTGTGGAATCTGCAGTGGTGATGGCAAAACCTGTAAAGTGGTGAAAGGCGACTTCAACCACACCAAGGGCATGGGTGAGTAACCCTCAGCAGCACTTGAGTGGAGTGGCAGTTCTCTTAAGTGCTTGAGGAGAGATAAAGAGTGGTAGTAATAGCTCTTCTTCTTGGATAGCATTGGACTCATCTGCTCTAGTAAAAACACATAAGAAACACAAAACAAAACCCAGCTCAATTCAAACGTGATAGTCTGTCTGCTTCTTATTCAGTTGCCCAGATTCCAGCCGTTGTCTCTGTCTGAAATTCAGAATGAAGTTGTGTTTCTCATTTTGAATGCTACCAGTGCTGTTGATTTTAAATAAGAGACAAAATCACAGTATCTTTTCCAGTAGGAGGGAAGTCTGATGTCAGCACCATGTTTGAGCTCTTCGAGAGCTCAGAATGATGCCTGTTGCATGCTGCAGATGATTCATGTTATAATCAAGATATCTCAACTAAATTGAAGAGCACTCCCCTCTGAATATTTTTACTGATTCCCTGCCAGCGATAGTATCCATTATAGGATACAAGAGCTTCCGATCAGAGTTAAGACTTTCCCCACTCTTGTTAAACATTAATGTATATACAGCTTGGTGTTTGAATTAGTCTTTGTTCCAGAGTTTCTGTATTGTGCTTCTGAGAAACCTGTTATCACACATCCTAATCAGGCAAAGGAGGGAAAGCCAGATTCAGGACTTGCAAGCTGCTCAAAGAGGAAGGAATTGTCCGGAAAAAAATATTTCACATTCAGTGAATACAGAATTGCCATTTCTGTATGGAGAAATTCATTCAACACGTGCTACTCCAGGACTGAGTGCAGCAAAGCGCATAAAGGTTCCCTTTAAGCACACACTTCAATTCTGTTTAGTTACTAAAGCAGCACCAGTGCTTAGCAGCTTCCTTTAATCAAGGTCTCAGAACTGAAGTCCGAGGCTCTGATTTTGTTCACTGACCTCTTCCTCTGCACCCTCCTCCTCCTTATCTGTGGAGCCAGCTGTGATCTGTCACCTCCTCTGACATGCAGGCAGGATTTCCCACCTGTACCACATCTTTCTGGAGCATATTTGTGCTGTTGCCTTGCTAGGCCAATATGTTGAATGATTTCCTGCATTATTGCCTTTGCCTCTTTTGTCCCAGTTATTTTCCACTTATTTATGTCAAGACATTTGCGTTTAATGCAAATGGTGGGAAAAGTTTCTCATTTCCATTGAAAGAAAAACTATTTTCCATTTCTGTAGCAGATTTTATAGCTGTTCATTAATTTCTTAATTGCTCCTGAAGAGTAACTGTCTTTTATCTTTTCCAATGAGTCTACAAAACATCTTGTGTAGATAAATAAGGAACTTCTGGGTCACTGCCAGGAGGTTGCACCTAGATGCACCTGTCCAACTAGACAGATTGCTCAAGGGCAGTAACTTTACAAGGCTGTAGGAACAGAACAGCTTCAGCCTTAACTGGTGGTTTGTCTGCCAGGACACTACAGGAGACTTTCACCCGCAACGCCCTGTAACCTAATAAGAAGAGATGGCTGCCTGAATCATAGTCAGTGTTCAAACATTTATTGATCCTTTTTTCTTTGCTCATCATCTCGGAAGCGCAAACCTGTCAAAATGTTTCTTTGTCAATGCAATGTTTCCACCTCTATCCATTTCACATAATCTAGAAGGTAATTGTTTTTGCAGTTATAATCTCATAAACATTTATTAGATATTTTTATTTATTAATTTTAAAGGGAATTGAATTTTATGTGGGAATAGTTTCACAGAGTGACATCCACGATATGCCAAACAATCTTCTAGGTTGAAAAGCATCATTGCTTTTTATTTCTTTAAATTATGCTCTTTTAATGAGCATCTTAGCCTACTAAAGCAGAATGAATATTTGCAGTCTTTTAATTGTTCACTGTTCATGTTTTCCTGCTTTTGGATTTCTTTCATGTTAGACACTGAAAACTGACTTGGTTTCACTTCTGATTCCCAGCCCAGATTCTGCAAACATTTTATGCATTGTGAGTTACTCCCATTCATTTCTATTCATATACTGCTGTTATGCAGAATCAGGTCCTCAGGTTAACTTACTGAATCTTGTGCAGTAAGCAAAGCTCCAGGGTTGGATCCAAGGTATCACAAATGAACATGAGGTTACTCAACAAAAAAACTGGCCTTTTTTCTTTCAACTGACATTTAAGCAAATACGTACAAAAATCTGACAAAAGTTAGGGCAAAGGAGATTACACAATATGACTACAGTAACAGATTCAGGGTTTGGATATGTAAATGATTGGACAGGATGGTGGCAAATCCCCATGAACTTGCTGTGATCCAAATCAAGGCCAACACACTGAGTCAAGTATGCTGATTTATTATTTCAGAAGAGAATAGACTTCAAATATCAAGACATTGATTATTTTGGAGCGGTATCTATTTTGGGAATTGCAGCTGCAGCCTTTGGGCCAGATCCTCAGCTGCTCTGCACGTAGGACTCCATTGACTGCAGGATTGGTCCCTATATGTTCTGTGATTGCAAACTACGTTGTCAAGCCCTATTAACTGAACTAAATCCAGACCAACTCCTTTCTATTTCTTAGTAACCAATAGTCAATGTAAGAAGGTTTCTACATGTGTGATGGCAAAGGCAAAGGCTGTTCCCAAGTGTTTCTCGTGTAAGATACTTGAATGCTGTTTGCAGTGGGTGTTGGTGACATCCTTTGGTGTTGGTTCTTTGTCTTCCTTTGGTTGGATTAGATGGGGAGATTGGCATCAAAAGCCATGGATAAACTTCAAATCCTTTTACTAATTAGCTTGGTTTGTCAAAGATATAAAATACAGATCCTTTCCTTTTAGAAAACCTATCTGCATGAAAGCAAGCCAAATTTTCACTAATCAATTAAAAAGCACTGGGCCTATTTCTTTTTTTTCCAACCTTAATGTCACAGATAAGGTTCTACCACCTTGGTGGGGCATGATGGTGGAACATTCAAAATGCCTCATAGGAGGTCCAGCAGTTCAGATCTTGCCACCTGTGATCCAGGGTGATCCAGCTGTAAATGGATTCCATTTCTTTTTTTGGGGAGGAGGTCAAAAGCCTTTATTTGTGATGCTAAACATCACATACACTTGTATGCAGCTGGCTGTCTTCAGTAGGCAAACAGAACGCACTGTTTAGACTGAGGTTTACTTTTGACTGGCAGCATGCCCTGTACCTGTTTCTACAAAATAAATTTTCAAAAACAAACACAGACTTGTTCTGAAGTCCATCTCTGTCTCCCTGCCACTGTACGCAGGGCCTAGAAATAAAGAAGAGCTCTTCGGCTTGTATCTGTTGGGTAGCTGATTTATCATTGGCTTATTCTCTCCAGACTCCAAGGCTGTGCCTGTAATGCTCAAAGACCTGCACTGGGAATGAGACCTGCATCTGTCTCTCTTGATTTTTTTCAGCCATATCAATATTTTCATTGCTGCCTTTTCTTTGTTATCCACAAGAAGGACCACAGATATTTGGATTTTTTTTAATGGCAGAACATAATAAGGTGAGATATGCCAGTTGTTGTAACTATCATTTTGGGAAATGAAGAGTGTATCTTTGCTAGCACTTTTTCTTTTTAAAATGGTCAAAAATCAGGCTTTTTATTGTGTACGTTACTTGTCCAGCACATACTTAAAAGAAAGAAAGGATATTTGAACAGTAGTGCTGGCTAGGAGCATCTTTAGCCAACACAAGGAACTCTTTTTGGTCAATAAAGTGTACATCTAAATTATGAGAAAATAAAACCCTAGGGCTAACTCTGGAATGTCTTATAAGGGTTTAAGCAGAACATGCAAGTTAGAAATCCCAGCAACCAACTTCACAGCAATAGTAGGAGGCTTTGAAATCTATCCATGGCTCCCTAGTGAAATGATTTTCTTCCAAATTAGCTATCCCATGGCTGGAAGTGGACAGGTGCTGATGGAGGAATTACTCTTGAGCTAATAACAAGTGAGAATCATCACAACTATTCAGAAAATGGACATGTATTTACCACTGGAAGTGTTTCCACTCCACTGCAACAACTAGCACTCAGCAAAAGGTGCAAGGTGGGAAGGGTCATGGAAACTGAGATGCCCAGCTGGTACTTATCCCTAAAATATTAAGGAAGATATGTTGGCCATGACCAGCAGGTACACAGGGCAGTCTGATTTCCTTGGCTTCTTACACTGAGATTTTTGTTCAAAGCACTTTTGGAAAGTTTGGTAACAGGATGAGCATTGTTGACTTTCTCACACCTGATTTTCATGTGTGTACAGGGATAAGATATGAAGGTACAGTGCCCAGAGATCAGTACTTTCAGCCATGGGATAATTTTTCCTTTACCTTGGAATTTGCCTTTCATTGCAATGTGAACCAAGAGAACAGTTTTGTAGTAGATCAGTGACATTCTGAAGTTCACACTAAACTTTCTGTTCTTTGTGGGAATAATAACAATGGCTAACAATGCATTTTCCTGTGTGAGCTGCTTTCCTCTTGCAAATCTCTCCAGCATTTAAATGAAGATACAGTAGCCACTGTTCACATATTAATCTCCTTGATGACAAAGCCACCTCTTTGTTCTGGTGTCTCTCCTAATACAAGTTACACCATATAATTTGTATCTAGGATTTGCTTCAATCACAGTCTTACATTCCTGAGACACTGATGTAATGCAGATTATCCAGAAAGATTGGTGCATGCCAAAGTAACTGTTCCCAAGGTGGAGTATACTACATACGGCACTATAAATTATCAAATAATGAAGTTCTCCTGTTGTACTTTCAAAGCTTCATCTTAACAGGCTGATTTATGGGTGAAATGACTAGAAATAAGGCCTGATAGTTGCCAAATCTCATCAGTCTTTAACCAGTTCCTCATTTAAAGCAGAACTTTAAGCCCAACCTTGCAAACCCCTGCATTGCAGACAATTATCCTAAGACCTAACAGATCCTTGAGAGTCCTTGACGCAGGGCCAACTCTGAGACTTTTTTGGTCTTACTAGCTGACACTTGATAATCTTTCTGGCAATCTGCAGTTACAGTTTGCTTAATAAAATGTGCCTAGAAAACAATGGATATGTTTTCTGGTGCAGTTATCTCAAAGATCAGGAATATTCTGTGACCAGAAGCCTCGTATTAGCTCTAAGGACCAGACTGGAATCGTGATAGCAATCTGAGTTTGTACCTGTGGCAAATTTGCATGGATGTTATATAGTCTGTTTGTAATAGGATTTGACCACTAACTCACACAGTATTGCTGGAAATAATGAATGAATGTCAAGATGCTCCCAGTGGGACATGCCCAAGAATTCTGTTTCATGTCTGAAAGGACAGGTCAGACCCATACAACTGCGAAGTGGTTGTCAGTTCAGTCACAGAAGAGTGAAGGTCAGCAGTCAGGTTTGTGCCACATGATCTCAGTGAATTAGCACAGTATGTTTCTTCTTATTCAGGAGCTGTGAATACAGCCCCCAAAAGCCAGCAATCAGGAGTAGAAATTACATGAGGAGAAAAATCTGGTATAAGACCAAACTAAATAGTCTCCAGAACTAATACACTATTAATAGCTTACACTCCACTATTTACCGTTGTAAAAAGTAACATAAAAGTCAACTTTTCTGCGTGGTGTTTCTCTCGTGGCACAGTGATGAAATGAGAGCATATTTATGGCACTAGCTGAACCTCAAGCACAGCTCCACAGCTCCCTCACCTCTAAAGCTGTGTGACACTCTCTGCGCTGCTGCTAGGTTAGGGAACGGATCCAAAGTTCACTGAAGTTAGTGACTGACTTTCCACTAAATTCAGTGTAACTTTGTATCCAACCCCTGCATGATTTAGCTCTGAGCATTTGTACCTGGCATGTGATTTAAAAAATAAATAAGTAAATAGTCGCCCAGTAGGTACATTAAATTATCTGAAACTTGGGCATGTTCCAAACTGGCTTCCTAACAGGGGTATTCAGGTGTGTCATAGGGCCTATTTCCCCATGACGGACTGTCATTAATCCCACCTTTGCTGTGTGCTCATGTCTGGTGGTTATTGTCGGTTGGGTTTATATGCAGATGCATGGGGTGCAGTGAGGATGTTTGATTTCTGGAACACTCTGTTTTGACTGTAATTTGGTATCTCAGCTGATGAAAAACCAACTCCTGTCAATGTCTAGAATAAAATCCAACATCTGTTTGCTTGGATTTCATAACAGATTTCAGTATGGCCTTAAAAAAATTGACCCTGGAAGTAATGATTTTTCCCAGTGAAACACACTCTGTGATGGCAGATGGGAGAGCTGCTGCTCTGGCTTCTGTACACAGACATCATTTGCAGCTCTGCTGTCCTTTCTGTTTTTCCTGCAAGAGATAACTGACTGTTTCTGAGATATCCTGAGTAAGGGAGAAGTAAGTAAGGAGGAGGAAGTGCAAAAAGAACTGAGCTGAATGGTCAAATGGAAAGTGTCATTCAGATACAATGATCAGGGAAGGAGGAAGTGTGTCTGGCCCAAATCAGCTATCCACCCTCATGAAACCCAAGAGCTCAAGTCTTACTCATAGCATAACAAGGGATCTGGGCACTCTGCTGGTTCACACAGGTAGACATGAATCCAAAATCTGAGACAAAAAGTCCCCATCTGTCTCACTCCATGTCAATCGTGGTAAGAGAATCACTTAGTCCTGAGATGCATGAGGCTGTCAGTATCCTCCTTTGAGGCCCCCCGTATCAGTGTAGTAGAAGCATGGCCATTCAGCTGCACCTGTCCCTAAAATAGCTCCCCAAATATTGCTCAGTGCTAGAGGAGTCACTGCTCCTTATGCCAGCACTTCTCCAACCCACTGCTCTAGACTGCCCACAATTTCCATAAAGGCAGGGCTGACGCAGAAGAGTTTCACACAGCCCTTTAAAGCAAAAAAAATGGGATGAAGGAACATACAGGATAAGCTACTTAACATGTAAAAGAAAGGGGAGAGCAATAACCCAAAAGAAGTGCCAAGTTGTACACTGCAAAGTAAACTGGGTGGCCAATTAGAAGGAATCAAATCATGGTTACGATGAGATTAGTGTCATTTACAGGGGCCTGATTCAGAATCCAATGAAGCCAGTGGAAAAACTCTGCCTGGCTCCCAGGCCTTTGAAATGCACCGTAATGTTCCTTAGCTTTATAGTTTAAAGGCACCACGTCCACCCCGTGGAACAAGTACATAACTCTACGGGGCTCTGTGGTGGGGGAAAACAGGCTACATTTCCTTGTAGCTCCTAATTATTCTTACTGCTCTTCTGTTAGAAGTGGTATAATTGCATCATATTGCTGGCTGTTGAAGGAAGCATGAAGAGGCCAGCAGAGTTTCAGAAAGATAAAAACCAAGAGAATTCTATAAAAATATGATGGGGTGCTGTAAAAACTTCCCTACTGTGTCAGATGCCTAGATGGTCTAATTTGGCATGTGCATCTGCTGGCATCATTTAGACGTGGCTGGTGGTCAGTCCTTGGGAATCTTTCAGCTCTATTATTGCATTAAATTGGAGCTGAGGAATCCTGTTTAGCAGCCCGATGCAGGGAGACTGTTACCGTTATATCCTCCAGGATCTTTGTATAAGGCTGAAGTGTAAGTGAAATTATTTTTTTC